>NC_139513.1:251070925-251305925 GCF_947247035.1 Vipera ursinii
CCAAGATGGTGGGGAATAGCTAATACTTTAGAAAAAAGGCTTAAGATCCAGAAGGGGGTCCTATCCAACAGGATGCAGTTCAGTGGTGAGAAAAGTAAGATCTTATATTTAGGCAGGAAAAACAAGATGGATAGGTATAGATTATGTGGCACCTGGCTCAACAGCATAAACTGTGTCAGACATCTCGGTGTCCAAGAGGATCACCACTTAAGTGTGAATCAGCAGTATGCTGCAGCTGCCAAAAAAGCCAATGTAAACTTAAGACTGCAACAACAGAGATATCACAACGAGAAATGATAATACAATTTTACACTGCACTGGTGAGCCACACTTGGAATATTATGTCCAGTTCTGGCTACAAAAAAAGATGTTGACATTCTGGAAAGTGTGCAGAAAAAGCAACAAAGGTGATAAAGCGTCTGGAGGCTGAATTGTCTGATGATCTGTGGAGGGACCTAGGTATGTCTACCCTATCACAGAGAAGGATTAGGGAGGACATAATTGTCTTCCAGTACTTGAGGGTCTTATTCTCTAGGCACCGGAGGGCAGTAATGGAAGGAAGTTTATCAAAGAGAGATGTAATTTACTGTAGAAGTAAGGAAAAATATTCTGACAGTAAGAGCAATTAATCAATGGAATAGCTTATCTCCTAGGGCTGCGGGTGCTCCATCACTGGAGCTTTTAAAAAATAGACTGCACAACCATTTGACTAGATGGTATAAGACTCTTTGAGCAGGGAGTTGGACTAGAAGACCTCTGAGATCCCTTCCAGCCCTACGATGGTATGATTCCTTATCTGTACATCTGTTTTAAGTTTCACCTCAGAATTCAATAAAATTCTTAATATAAACATTGATTTAAAGAAAGTAAGTGCATTTCCTTGGTCACAAAAGGACACTGACCAATTTGCTCTGTTAACAAAATATAAGACTGAAATGTTAAGCCTCTTGTTACTGAATGAATAGCAATATAGGAAGAATTAAATCTCTCAAAAAACACTAGTAGTAATTAGTCTGACCTAAAAGGATCTCTTCAATGGATGGCCCAAATATTATACAAAATACTTTGCAGATTTAATATTCATGTTCATGATAAATGTCACATAGTGTTACTGTTTCAAAACTCTGCTAACATAAGCTTCTATTTCCTTTGTCTCCCAAATATTTTTAGACTGTACCTCTACCAACAAGGTAGTCAGTCTTTGACAATGTGTTGTGTTCATGTTTGACCACAATCATAGCAGGAAGGTGCTTTGTTAAGTTTGAGATTGTTCCAGATTTTTGCAGGAATCAGTAGAAGCTTTTCTTACTCCTATACTCTTGCTATCAAATGAAAAATGAAAAAATGAAAAATTGGAAAATATTGACATTATATTAGCATGTCAGCCATTCTATTATTTAAAAAGATGTTATTTTGAACCTCAAAATTATTATGACATTCATATAGATTATTGTACAGGTTTTTAAACTTTTTTACTGTATCAGCTGTCTTTCAAAAGTGGCTATTAATCCAGTTAAAAAGAACAACATATTTAGAAGCCATTCTGCAAATTAAATAAAAGCAGGAAAATGAGAACAGAGAGAACTATTTCTTTATGATCACCATTTTTTGACAGGTTATGTCACAAAACAGTGGCGGGGGCGGGGGAGAATGTTCAGAACCTCTGACAGCAAGTAAACTTTTGGGACCTCCAAAATGGAAAGACCTAATTAGAATAATCTACTGTGTGGATTCCAAACTTTTCTCAGCCAGTCACGTTTTGCAATTTAAACTAAACATATATAAACAGAAAGCTGCTACTATGCAGAACACTGTCTTTATGTACAAGATTTTTAATCCTTATAGAGGCATTCTTAGACTAGGACAGTGAAAAGGATTGAAAAGGGTGCTGTTTCCAAAGCACTTAGCATGAATGAAAGATGTATCTACAAAAGGTTAAAAGAAATTACATCCGGAAATTATGGCATAGCTGCTTTGCAGATCTTTGCACATGTGTAAGCACACTTGTTTCACTGATAGTCCCAAAGTGCTTTGCAAATAATCATTTAACATTTTGAAAGGAACTTCACTTACACAACATATCTTGTCATTTGCCCCCTTTAAATACACGTTCCTTTCATAGACTAAAGCTCATTAGCCCATCTTCTTAGAAAAAGGTAATACTCAAAATTCATTGAATGGACAAACAAGGACAACAATCAGGAGTTTGGTTAGGGAGGTGAAGATGCATATCCCACAGCCCAGCTCTTTTAACATGGAAATGGAGGAACTGCTACTACAGGAAACACGTTACAAGTGCAGGCTGTTGACCCTCTGAGGAGAGAAAGTTACGTCCACATTCTAGTTAGGGTGAGATTTGAACTCATAGTTTTGTGCTTTCTAGCCTGGTGCCTTTCATGGATCCTTCACAGGAAGGACAATATACTAAGAAGTTATTCTGAAAATAAAAGAAAGCTGGGCAAATGGATGGACGTTACACAATGGATGTGATACTTTTTAAGAACATTTTTTCTTTGGTTCTTCAGAATAGATTCTAAAGCCCCTGCATGGATGTTTTTAGAAAGAAAACAGCTGCCACAAGCCTCAAGGACTGAAGAATAGGATTCTACAGGCTTTGTAAGTAAAGGATGACTTGCCTTGGAGGCTGTAAGCTATAGGCAGTTGTGACGAGGGACAGGATATTGACAAGACCAAAGCAGCAATATGGGGACATGATTTGACTATTTAAGAGAAATATGATACCTTCCAAGGATTCACATTTATGTGACAGAAAAGCACCTAATACCTTTTAAGATCATTGACAAACATTACTTTTTACAGATCCATATGGAAATAAATGACATAGACAGATATTGTCTTAAAAACATTACAAGTGATAATGAAGGAGCAGGGAGTACAAAAGTGGAATGTTCTTTACTCTCTGTAGCTCATGAACAGAGAGGAATACTGGAAGCAAACAAATGGACAACACAGATGGTACCAATGGGAAGAATTTTGATCCTTTTGTTCATGGGACATACTTGTGATGAGAAATTCCTGGCAAGAAATGGGCTGCATGAGAGGTGGGAACAGGATGTTTGGAAGATACCTTGCAAATCTAATGCAGAGGGCTATTAACAGTATTCTGTGGGGGAAGAGACCCCAGAAAAGAGACTCCAACTACTACATACATGACAAGAGATGATACACAGAACATGGAGAAGTCCAATAATGAGCATATAAGTAACAAAAAGGAATGCATCAAATTATATGAACCAATGTTTTCAGCACCTGTGTAGAAATACATGGATGATGGGGAACAAATGGAAACAACTAGCTCTCTTAATATGTTTTAATAGGCATTACAGAAATGCAGCAAAAAAAACCCTCTTGAATGGTATACAAGAACCAAAAGATACAACTTGAAAAAGATACACCAGACAAAAAGAGAATGAGGAGTGGTACTGAATGGGAAGGAAATCCATGACAAAATCCAGGAATTTGAATACAAGGATTCAATTAAAAATATTTTAAAAGAATACAAAGAGGAGGAAATAACAAAAGTAGATTGCCAAGACAGGCAGAACTGTATAATACCTTACTGGACAAGATTCCAGAACCTTTAAGAAGGACCAATATGGTAATAATGTTAAGACTCTATCAAGATAAGCTATTAGAATTTGCAAGGCTGTGTTTTACCTTTTGTCTCTTTATACCCCAAGTGAATCAGTGAATAGACAGTCCGAATACTTACCTAATACTTTCCTGTTTTCTTGGCTTAAATCATGTTTTAACACCTGTTGTTGTAAGACCCTCTGAAATTTCTCCAAGTCTGCTTAATACGGAATATCAAAGCCCCTTATCACAAACTTCAAAGTAGCAAAGATGATTGAGGCTGTATTCCCTTAACTTGTTGATATATGCCAGCCAACAGTCTTGCTTTGTGTGAAAAGAGATTAAAATTTGGCTTTTTAAGAATATTTACTCACTTTAAGAGATCACCCAAATATTTCAAAGATGTAAGAAGTTTGCTTTGCTGTGAAATTCTTGTACGTAACTCGTTTTATATCATTTGCATATTTACACAAATATAATTTCTGTCATTTGTGTAATGACGTTGCTATGGATGATATATTTTCTAATTTATCAGACATTTGGGAATAACACGCTAATTTGCTCTAAGTGAATTGAGATTTCACTTGCATTTATTTCTAAATTACTGCAAACCTTTGTTGATGTGCATTAATCATATACATACATTTGTACATGTTTTGCATAAATTAAATTTTAAGTTAAGACATCTATTTGGATACTTTTCTGAAATATAAAATAATCCAGGTTTTATAAATAATGTGATAAATTAGAACCCAAAAAACCCTCAAAACATTATATTTAGTGTATTATGACCAGTAAAGTTTGGTACTGTGCTCTCCTGCAGTTGAAAAAAGCCAAAAACATTAATGAACATCTGACTAACTAGTATTAACATATTGCAAATTTTCTGTCTTTTTAAAAAGTTTTGCAATCCATCAGACTTACACGAATAACTGCAGTACAGAGTAATAATTTCATTGTAGGCAATTTTTTTGTAATCTATTGGGATATCTAGCAAATGTGGATATTCCAACAAAGTTTTGACTCAAGAAATGTTTAACATTACAGAACTGAAATGATTCATTATTTGGACAAAAACTGTTCTAAATTACTATGTTCAAAATATAGGAGTTTCAATGTATTATGAATAATGGGCAAAATAAGTTGACATATATATATATACAGTATACATACATATATACATATATACATATATACATATATACACACACACACACACACATATATATATATATGTATATATGTATATATGTATATATGTATGTATACTGTATATATATATATGTCAACTTATTTTGCCCATTATTCATAATACATTGAAACTCCTATATTTTGAACATAGTAATTTAGAACAGTTTTTGTCCAAATAATGAATCATTTCAGTTCTGTAATGTTAAACATTTCTTGAGTCAAAACTTTGTTGGAATATCCACATTTGCTAGATATCCCAATAGATTACAAAAAAATTGCCTACAATGAAATTATTACTCTGTACTGCAGTTATTCGTGTAAGTCTGATGGATTGCAAAACTTTTTAAAAAGACAGAAAATTTGCAATATGTTAATACTAGTTAGTCAGATGTTCATTAATGTTTTTGGCTTTTTTATATATATATTTCTTCTAAATAAAAAATAGTATATACCGTATTTTCCAGTGTATAAGACGAGTTTTGAACTCATGAAAATCTTCTCAAAAGTTGGGGGGTCGTCTTATACGCCGGGTCGTCTTATACGCCGGAAAAAAAACATAAATCAGTCGAGCGTCCCTGTTCTTGCAAAGCAACTTCAAGCCTCCTTAGTCCAGTCCCCCCTCCATCGTGACTCTCCCTTCCCACCCCCAAGAGCCTCTAAGCCCCTTCCCCTCCCCCTTGCAAACGCCAGACCCCGGGAGCGGCAGGAAGCCCCTCCCCCTCACCCAAGCGGCATCTGAGCATAAGCAGAGCGCGCCCTGCTACCCGCTATCTCTCCCGGCAGACGCCCGCATCCAGCCTCGCAACCAGCCGCAGAAGCCCGCACCCAGCTTTCCTTCCCCCCACCCGCACCCGGCTACCTGTTCCTGGGCCCCGGCCCTAGCCGCGGGCCAGCTTGCCAGCAACCAGGCCGACGGACTCCCGGCCGCCAGACGCTGCGCTTTGGGAGACGCTCCCCGGCGGATCGGGGAGGGAGCGCCCACCCGCCGCCAGGCCGTTCCAAGTTTGGGGAACTTCTGGGGACTTCCGGTGGGCCGGGGAAGAGCGTGCTTGCCAGCCCGTTCCAGGAACTTCCAGGGACTTCCGGCAGGCCTGGCGCCCCTCTCGCCCGCAGACCACGCAGCAGCCCTTGCCAGCCGGCCTCGGCATGGCCGCCCCAAACCCGCCTCTCCAGCGCATCTTCCGAGCCCACCTGGCTGACCGTCTCCTGGGCGGGGCTTGGCTCCAGACGCGCGGCTGCTCCGTCTGCAAATGTGCTCTCAAATGGGTGGGTGGAAGGAAAAGCCCCTTTGGGCTTCAAAAGGGAGGCTTTGCACCATCTGCATCAGACAGGGCTGAATCGGGCTTGTGTCGGACACTTGGCAACTGGCATGTAAGTATTTTCCGGCGTATAAGACGAAAAACCTTGAAAATCTTCTTAAAAGTCGGGGGTTGTCTTATACGCCAGGTCATCTTATACGCCGGAAAATACGGTAATATTATTTTCCTAATTCTTCTAAATACCAAGAATCTTCCATTTATCAATCCTATTTTCAAAGAGTTGAATTTTACTGTTGATGAAAGTGGGAAAAGAAGGGTACGTTATACCACACTTTTAAGAATTAAAAATTATGTACCTTGTACATACATATCTCATTAGTGATAATCTGTTCCCTTGATCAGTAGCAAACTGATCACTAAGGGATCCACATGAGTGAGAGATGCTGTGAAGATCAAGGCTGTTGCTGTCTCATTTGAATAAAATTCTCTTGTGCAGCAAGGCCACTTTTATTGTCACTGTAGCGTGCAGAAATTTGGTTAAAATTTTGCACATTGGTTGGAAAAAGATTTTAAATTACCATGGCATTTGCAGAGGGTCACTAAATGAGGTAGCCACTAAACAAGGAATAGCTGAGTATGTGTTTGTGTGTAAAAAAAACTTTGAATAGTTGGTTTCATTTCTGAATAATTAGATTCCCATACATTTTCATACAACAAACTGAGCCATTATTACATGAGAAATTCAGTTATATTGTATGGGCCTATTATATAAAATTATTTGATATACTTCCAGTTATTATAATGGTGGGATTTTCTTCAACAGTTTCCATAAAAGCTTGCACATAGAAAAATGTTGATAGATGCCTTAGCAATTCTGCACATCTTACATTAAAAGACATCAAGAAGTTCTTATCTAACTAGCTTATGGCATTTGAAACTAGGCATAGAATAAATAAAAGTTCCATTAATTTATACTTGCTGAAAAAGTGGTTCCAAACTCAACTAATGGAAGATCAGTTCAATAATTGCAAGCAATTTTTCTTCCATCCAAATCACAACATCTAAAACCAACAGATTCAGAGAACAAGGAATGAATGTTAGGAATACTGTAAACATTTATTTACATCATTCACACAGAGCTTCAGGATACATCTAATTTACTAAGAACATACATTCCTCTGACACATGGTTAGATTTGGCTAGCTGCAAGGAGTTCAAAGAAATAAATTACCACAGTTTACATAAAAAAAAGTTGGCCCACAAAAGAATTTCAAAAAGATCACAAATTAATATAAGCAGAAAATACCCTGTTGAAAATAGATTAGAAATTTAGTGCACTATTTCCATAGGCTTTCACCTTACAATATTTCTGTATATACAAAAGGTACAATAAAATGTTAGTATTTATTGCAACAAACTAAGGATGTCATAATACATTTCATATCCTCAACTTTGATATTGGCTTCACGTTCCTTCCAAACAGCTTTCTTTTGTTGCTCCACAATTGAAATATTTTCCCACAAGGCACATACTTATCTATAAAGAAAAAGAAAAAAAAATAAACAAAATCTGGTCACCCAAATTAACATGGTTACATATTTTTAAATTCAATATTCACAAAAGTAGGATCTCATATTATCCAATGTATTGTAATATATTGCTATAACATCTACCCCATAGAACATCATATCCAGAGATTCGTCTGGCCCCAATCCTTGAAGACCTGGTTAGATTTATTTATTAAATTTATTAAATGTATATGTTGCCTATACTTGTCCTTTCTATTCCTCAAGTTTGTTGGAGAGCTGTTTGTGCAACCATCTGGTTTTATCTGGAATCTCGTTTTTCTTTCTCTGTGGTATTGTTTTTGTTTGAGCCTTTATTATCTCATTTTCAGAGTTCTTCAAGCATCCTGAACTGTTTTTCTCCCTAGGATTCGCAGTCGTAGAATCATCCCTAATCTTTCTCTTAGTTTATTGAAGTCAACTCTCTTAAAGTTTAAAATACTAGTCTATGTTCAGTTACCTGTGCTAATATTATGGTATATTCTACAATGACATGGTCACTCTCCATTCTTAACAATAAATTTGTAATTCATTTTTACAGAATTGTATTGCCAGTAATTATCAGAAATGCATTTCGCTCCAATTCTTTTTTAATAGATTTCTCTCTCTCCAGACTCATACATGTAGAAAGCATTAGACTGGAATATTGTCTATAATTTTTCCCATACTATGCAATCATGGTAGAAATTTGTAGGCTAAGAGCCAGTTGGCTAAAAAGATTTGTAGGTTAAAAACCCACTCTATCTTAGCTGAAATTATAAGCAGCCTAATTTGTTAGATCTCTAACATCCATTTAATAAGGGAATCAATCACAGGTTAAATTTGCCATGAATTTTTCTAGAGTAGCATCCAGCGAACATCGCTTGCAACTGCTATCCTTCTTTCAGATATTCCATGTCAGTTTTGACTAAAAATAGTGTATACGCAAAACACATATTGTTTCTTTTAAAGAATACAGATTTTTGTTCTACTCATAAAAAATGGCTTGCCTTTTATAAAAAAGCCTTAATATTTAAGCTTACAATATTGATTTTCTGTACAAGACACAAGAAAGCTACTGAAACATGATTAAAAAAGGCAGAATACCATGGGAGATATTATCTATATTTCAAAACCTGATTGCTGCAAGTGAAAACCAAAGCTACAATAAACAGACAGTCTCTGCTACCTGGGAGACTGCTGCTCTCAATATTTTCAAAATAAATTACTACCAAGAATAGAACACAAGACAGAAGTCTTATTTAATTAAACATAATTTTTCATTTCTGGAGCACAGTTTTAAGAAAACACAATGTGCAACAGTAAAATAGCCCTCCCTCCCCAAGAAATACAAACATTACAAATAATCAAATGCCTAAAATATTAACATACAAACTGCAATGACAAGCTTGTAGCTTATTTTATAAAGAGTGAATATTGCCATCTAATCAAAAGGCTATGGATTTCGTATCCTCATTCATCTGGTTGCATATAATTGTTTGCTTCATTTACAATGAAGATATCGCACATCTTCCTTCAAAAACTGCACAACACTGCTCCTATAACCATAATCTCTAATCAAAGAGGAATATTTGAAGCTACATAGTAATATATGCTTGTATAAAATATCTACTTTATAAATACATTCTGCTTGGTTTTCAAATGTGTTTTTATAATCCCTTCTGTCCTATTATTTTACCTCCAGAAATAAAGACACTAACCTTCGAGGATGATTGGCATCAAACAATGTGTTATCATCATCATCATCATCTTGCTCTAAAGGTGTCAGCTCTGTATTTTCTATGTTTGTGTCCAGAACACCATATTTCCGTGTCTTTCTGTTTCTTCGCCTAAGTCTAAAAATACAAATGTTACAGTGTGTTAATCAAGGACGAGGAAGACTAATATGAGTAGAATTAGATTTGAACTTTCAGCATACAAAATAAAAATGAAGCATTCAAACCATATAAATCTGGTATGTGTTCCACTTCTTCATTCAAGTATTACAGTATTACTTGTGTCTCCCATGTAAATTATATTATTCAAGAAAATAAGGTGCATATGAATAACTTATAAATATTGTAGAATTAAAAGAAACACTTCAGCAGATAAGGTGATATTGCCAGATGAACAGTGAGTCAATTGTAGTTTTAAAGCATGAACTTTGGGTTAAAGCAATAGTTGTACTCACTGAATATTTCATTGCCCTTTATTTGTCCAAAATCACTCTCAAAAGACGTTGTTTATACTGGCTTGTTGGCCTTTAATTACAATGGTGTCAGTGATTCTGAGAAATGGCTGCTATGATGTTGAACAAGAAAATGAAATCCCATGCACAAACTTACTGGTATATCTGCCTGTGTGTGTGTGTGTTTGTTTGTGTGTGTGTGTGTGTGTGTGTGTGTGTGTGTGTGCATGTATTTTTTATTTATTTAGCGTATGGCTGGTCACACACAGAATTAAAAGCACTTCATATTTACAAGTTAGAACAGTTAAAACAATTTTTTTTAAAAAAGAAGCAATTATAAAACCTAAGAGGAAAACAGAAATAACATTTCAGTGTTTAATGTCGAGTTTGGAGATCCAGTCAGTAGCTGCCATTGTTACGCAGAGGAAGTCCTTACAATCTCCTGGGTATCTTCTATTAGTGCATTCCCTCACTATATGTTGGATAGTCTGTCGGGGAGCCCCGCAATCACATTGTGCTGAAGGTGTCTTTCCCCATTTATACAGAGAATCAGCACACATCCCATGAGTCGTTCTAATTCTATTGTATGTCACCCATATGTGTCGGGGTGGATTAAATCCTGGAGGTATACTATTAGGATTAATATGCTCAGAAATATCTTGGGAGGTATAGCTACTCCATGCTTCCATCCATTTTTGTATAGTGCCCTGATGTTCGGCCAGCAGCTTAAGCGCTGTGAGGAGTGGTGGATTTCTTGACTTTAATCAACATCTTAAGAGATCAGAGGTATAGGCATGAATGGGTAGAGAGGAGTTTAGCAGGATCTTACTATACTCCCGAATGAGAGCTTGGCATCGTAAGTGCAGGGGAAGTATGTGGCTAAGAACTGGTAGCCAGTCAATAGGTGTAGATTTTATGCACCCAGTAATTAATCTCATCGTATGGTTGAGTTGAACATCAACAAGTCTTGTATGTGAGCTGTTTATCCATACAGGTGCGCAGTATTCCGCTACAGAGTAGCAAAGCCCAAGGGCTGCGCATCGAAGAGTTGGAGCTGAAGCTCCCCAAGTTGTTCTGCATAGTTTTTGCAGAATGTTGTTTCTGCTGTTAACCTTGGCAGCCATATTCTGAATATGTTTTTTAAAAGACAGGGTCCTGTCTAAGGTGACCCCCAGATATTTTGGAGTTGCCTCATATGGGAGCAATTTGTTATTTAGGTATACATTGAGTTCTCTTTTTGCCAGTTTATTATTAAGGAGGAAACATGATGTGACTGTCTTACTTATGCTTGGGATTAACCTCCATTGGTGGAAGTATGTGCTGAGAGTTGTAAGGTCGGCTGTAAGTACACCTTCTGTAACTTTAATGTCCTTGTGGCTATATGCTAATGCCAAGTCATCAGCGTAAGAGAACTTTGTTGATATCGTGGGTGGTATGTCGGAAATATATAAGTTGAATAAGGATGAGGCCAATACAGAGCCCTGAGGGAGTCCATTATTCAGATGTCTTTGCTTACTAATTTTATCGCCCATGATGACTTGAAAGGTCCTTGCTGAGAGCATGTTATTTATTAGGCGGCCCATGGTTCTACAAGGGACAGCGTGGAGGAATTTGCTTAACAGACCATCCCTCCACACTGTATTGTATGCTGCTGTGAGATCCACAAATACAACAGATGTTTTCAATTTATTCTGATAGCTGCTTTCAATGTGGCTAGTAAGACTAAGGACTTGATCGGCACAGCTCCGATAAGATCTAAACCCAGCCTGTTCAATTGGTATTTGTTCGTTAATTTTCTGTCCAATTCTGTTAAGTATCAACTTTTCAAGTAGTTTATAACAAACACTTAACAGAGCAATGGGGCGATAGTTTTCTGGCTTGTTGCTTTCTTTTCCAGGTTTTAATATGCCGATTACCTTGGTTCTCTTAAATTCTGGAGGGAGCTTATGTATGTATTAAAAAGTGCTCTTGGAGTCATTCTGGGTAGTGAGTTGAGTGACATATAAATTTAAAATATTTCTGATACTGTTCAATATTTCAGAAAATAGTTATTCATATGTGGCTTTATAAATAAAATAAATTGAAGGAAAAAACCCCTCTGCAATTCATGTGCACAATTTTGAAGTTTGAAAGAACCAAAGCTATGACAGCACCTTTAGCACTTACAAAACTTAAGAGTTGCATCTGATGAAGTGAACTATAGCCTCTAAAAGCTTATGCCTTGTCAGAAAAGGTACTATCAGATTTCTGATTTTCTGGTAAATCTATGCTTCATGTAGGTAAATATTCAAGGAGCACATTTGTCACGCTTATATGAAGAACATTTGAACTAAGGATTTTCCCCTTGCACAGTACTACACAGCTCATCATACAGAAAATACTGAAATGTAGCATACCAATTTAAAGCAAATATTTTCTCCTAAAAACACATTGATAATTTTTCAAAAATAAAGCTTAAACTGTATTTAGGGTAGAGACTTTACCAAAATATATCTGCTTATTTCATCTAAGATTCAATTAAATATCTATGGTGTATGTCTAGTGAAAACTGACTTTCCCACTAATCTCTTGGACATACCATGAAAAGGCTACTTTGAAAGATCAAGAAATCAAAAGAGTCTTCAAAATCTGAGTTAGCATCAACGTTTAACAGATCCCTTTAAAAGTCTACTCGGTATCTATGCAAGAAGAATAAGGAATCTTGCTCTAGATAAGTTTTATTAGGATTAATCTTTCCATTTATTTATCTACATCTTTAGCTTCCAATTAACACCAAATGAAATTCACATGACTTACTGAACATTCTTTTATCTTTTGATGATTTTTAAGCTTTCAAAAGCCTTGTTTTATGCAACTGGTAACCACTTGAAACTAGGCCTTTCAATAGCTCATCAGACTTAACAAATTTATACCAATCATTTTTTAATTCTTCCTTTAAATCTCTACAAGCTATCTTTTACTGCTATACAGATAGTCCTTGAGTTACAACCATTCATTTACTGATCGTTTGACGTTACCACACTTGAAAAAATTACTTATGACCATTTTTCATTCAACCGTTGAAGCATCCCCATGGTCACATGATCAAAATTTGGATGCTTGGGAACTGGTATGCATTTATGACGGCTGCAGTGTCCCAGGGACATGTGATCACCTTTTGTGATGTTCTGACAAGCAAAGCCAACAGATTAGTCAGATTCACTTAACCGTGTTACAAACTTTACACAGTGATTTACTTAACTATGGGAAGAAAGGTTGTAAAATGAGCCAAAACTCATTTAACAATGGTCTTGTTTAGCAATGGAAATTTGGGGCTCAATTGTGCTCATAAGTTAAGAACTAGCAGTATTTTGTTACGATCCTAGAACTATTCATTTTAAACCCTCTTTCCAGGATTGGGTAAGCATTTCAGACTTCATCTGTCAGTCATCATTTTAGCTACATCTCAGGTGGTATCAGTGCTTCTGTAAGCACTGGAGAGAGAGAGAGGGGGGGGGGGAGAGGGAGAGGGAGAGGGAGAGGGAGAGAGGGAGAGAGAGAGAGAGAGAGAGAGAGAGAGAGAGAGAGAGAGAGAGAGAGAGAGAGAGAGAGAGAGAGAGAGAGAGAGAGAGAGGAGTAGACAAAATACAATATCCTTTATACCCATAAGTATATGTTTGTATCACTATTTTTTGGTCTGCATTTATCACATGTTGAAGTCCATGTAGTCCTACCAATCTTTTTCAGTATAAGAACAGGAGGCATTAGGACACCCACTTGTCTATTAACTGTATTCAGGTGGCCTGTTTTGGGTGGTGAAGGAATGTAAAACCCAAAGGAGGCCTTCAAAACAATTATGTGAGCCACAAAATTAACCTTCTACACTCACATAAATGGCAAAGATACTCCCAGCAAAAACAGTACAAGATTAAAAAAGAAGATTCTAAAGTTTACCTGAGCCAAAGAAATGTATGTAAGACGTGGAAAGACTAACAGGGCAGGAAGTGGAAGAAGGGCCGACAGGAAGCAAACTACAGGTAGACCTCGACTTACAACAGTTTATTTAGTGACTGTTCAAAGTTACAACAGCAATGAAAAAAGTAACTATTTTTCACATTATGACCATTGAAACATCCTCAAGGCCACATGATTTACATTCCGATGCTAGACAACTGGTTTATATGACAGTTGCCGTGTCCTGGGACCACGTGACTATCTCTTGCGACCTTCTGACAAGTAATGTCAATGATTCATTTAACAACCATGCTGCTAATTTAACAACTGCAATTATTCGCTTCACCAATGTGGCAAGAAAAGTCGTCAAATGAGGCAAAACTCACTTAACAAATTTTTCACTTGGCCGCATAAATTCTGGGCTCAATTGCGGTCATAAGTCGAGGACTACCTGCACCAAGCTTTCTCTCCCCACGCCTGGGAAAAACTCAAGGCTTAGTTACGTCGAGGTCCACGCACGGGCCGCGGTCAGAGGGCAAAACCCGGGGAAGAGGGTGGGGTGGGGGGCGTCTACAGTCTTTCCCGGGACAGAGAGAGAAGGAAAGGCTCAGGCCAGGGGTAGGCAAGCTCGGCTCTTTTATGACTCATGGACTTCAACTCCCAGAATTCCTGAGCCAGCCAAGCTGGCTCAGGAATTCTGGGAGTTGAAGTCCATGAGTCATAAAAGAGCCGAGCTTGCCTACCCCTGGCTCAGGCGCTACTCACCGCACAGTCCGGATGACGAAATAAACGATGAGGGCAGCGCTGGCCAGGACCAGCACCGAAAGGGCGCGCTGGGTCATGGGTTGGTTGACCGGCGAGCCGGGGGGCGCGGCGGCCATGCTGCCGTTCCCGTTGGCGCCGCCGCCCCGCGCTCCTTCGCCGACAGAAGAGCCGCTGCCGCCCGGCGTGTCCGAAGGCGCATCGTCGGGGTCCGCCCGCCCGGCTGGCAGAGCGGGCGGCAATGCGGAAAGACGTTTCGAGGTGGGAGCCGCGGCTCCTCCACCGGACAGCGCGGCCGCCGAAAGCAGCACCAGCAAAAGCGACAGCGGTGGCGGCGGCCAAAGCCGCCGCATGGCCCCCAATCTTAAGCCTGGCTTGGCGGAGCGCGGCCTAAGCCCCGCCGAATCCTCCACGGCAGGAAGACCAGAAGGCGGAAGTACTCATCTTTCCGGTGACTGAAAACGCTGCCATGGACGCCGAGCGACGCTACGAAGCTTCAGCTCCGCCCCCTCTCCCCGGTTCCTGCCACGTGACCGATGGTCCTCGGGCGCCTGCGCAATAGTTGTCGCCGAGGCGGTTGCCCTGAGATTGGCCTTAATAGGAGGGGGGGGGGAGAGAAAGAGCGGAGAGAAAGAGAGGGCAGATAGGGACCAGATTTGTATTTCCTTCCCTAGTAATAACTTGTCCCAACATTTCTGTTATTTCACTCCTTCCTTCCTGCCTTCCTCGCAATTGGAGACATTTGGATGGCTTGCTTTTCGAATAAATGTGAACACTCACTAATACAGGGGTCTTCAAACTTGGCCCTGTTATGACTTGTGGACTTCAAGTTCCAGAATTCCTCAGCCAGCATCGCTGGCTGAGGAATTCTGGGAGTTGAAGTCCACAAGTCATAAAAGGGCCAAGTTTGAAGACCCCTGCACTAATACATACGCCCCCGTTCGTATTGAATAAAGCTCCTGTCAGAATCCATTTATATCATATTCATAAATGGAATGTTTCAAACATATCCCATGGATTCTGCCATCTCCCGAAGAGGATAGATGTGTATTGAACCGGCAATAGGCATTTCAAAGGAAAGGAGAAGCCTTTTGAACTGGGGAAACAAAAGGGGGGGCTAGCATCTGGTTTTTGTCACGGTAGACAGCAATAAACAAAAGGGTCCTAACTTCCTTTTTCCCACGAGATGGATGATACGAGAGGAAGGATGGGGGACTGACCAAATGGGGATTAAGGGGGGTTAAACCGGGAACTCTTTATAAGGGTTTACATCGTGGAAATATTAAGCCCTGTCTCATTTCCTACAACCAAGCATGTCATAGTAAAGATTCCTTTTGGACTAAAAATTTGACTCCAAGAGTTTTTGTCTTCCTAAGACATGGTTTGGGGTGGGTCCTGACAGCTCCTCAACATTTTCTGGGCCTCCGATAATAAAGGGTAATAAGCAATTGGGTAGTAGTTAAACAATAAACCACCCAGAACGATTTTTTACCTATTAGCAGTGGCGTCTATTCTACCTGTCCTCCAGTTGAAGATATTTTTAAAACGAGGAACGTCAAAAGTTGCTTTAGACCAGATACGTAAAAGCATGAAGCTGTACTATGTAGATTGCCTGGTTTCGACTTGATATTTTCTCTGAATTCAGCTATTCTGTTCTGTAAATTAAGGTTTATGGTGTAGGTAGTGTCTGCTGTGTGAACTCACTAAACCATTTAGTGTAATAAGTGTATGCCACATGATTCTGGGTGGCTCACAATAATCAAAAGAAATTACAATAAAATCAATAAAAGATGGCAGCAAAATGAAGTGTAGGGTCTCTAAGGCAATGATAATAGCAAGTAGGTGACTCCAGTAAATGTTTCCACCTAGCCCAATATTGTCTACTTAGTTGTTCCTAGTCTGATACTATCATATATATTGCAGTACAAATCTCATCACAAGTATTATAGTACAGAAAACACACCTGGAGGACTTTTAAGATAGGCAAATTGGCTATTATTGTGCTTTTCAAGATAACAGAATTAACAGAGTTGGAAGGGGCCTTGGAGGTCTTCCAGCCAACCTGCTCATGTAGACCCTATACCTGTGGTGCGAACCTATGGCCCACATGCCACGGGTGGCACGCAGAACCCTCTGTGTGGGCACGTGTGCCATTGCCCCAGTCCTAGGCCTTCAGCTGGGTTTTATAAAACCTTTTCACTTAAAAAAAGGATCAATCAATCAATTTCAACTTCTCACAAAGTTGGAATTGATTGATTGAACTTTTTAGTCCCACCCAGTCTGTCGTTAACACCGCAGCCATGCCCACCCAATGGGCCACACCCACCCAATGGGCCACGCCCACCCAGCACCCAACGATATATAAGAGGATTTTGAGTTGCAGTTTGGGCACTCGGTCTCTAAATGGTTCGCCATCACTGAACCATTACAGATGGAAACTAACCACAGAGAGAAGCAACTTAGAACTAAGAAATTTTCTGACAGAACAATAAATCAGTGGAACAACCTGCCTCCAGAAGTTGTGAATGGTCCAACAATGGAAGTTTTAAGAAGAGATTAGACAGCCATTTGTCTGAAATGGTATAGGGTTTCCTGCCTGAGCAGGGGGTTGGACTAGATGACCTCCAACCTTCCAACTTTATTATTAGTATTATAATTATTATATAATTAGCTGTCCGCTCTTAAAAGCCCCCAGTGATGGAGCAACCATAACTTCTGAAGGCAAGTTGTTCCAATGGTTAATTGTTTCTCCTTAGTTCTAGGTTGTTTTTCTCCTTAATTAGTTTCAATCCATTCCTTCTTGTCTTTCCTTCTCATGCTTGGAAAATAGGTTGACTCCCTTTCTTTGTGGTAGCCCCTTAAATATTGTAACACTGCTATCATGTCAGCCCTAGTCCTTCTTTTCACTAGACTAGCAATTCTGCAACCGTTCTTCATATATTTTTACCATCAGCCGCCTAATCATCCTTGTTGCTATTTTCTGCAT
This sequence comes from Vipera ursinii, assembly GCF_947247035.1. NCBI lineage: Eukaryota > Metazoa > Chordata > Lepidosauria > Squamata > Viperidae > Vipera > Vipera ursinii. Next base: position 251,088,383 of record NC_139513.1, read on the forward strand.
TCTTTCCACAGTCTCAGTATCTTTTTTTATAATATGTTCACCAAAACCATATGCAGTATTCTAAATGTGGTCTTACTAAGGCTTTATAATGTGGTATAAATACTTCACTTTCACCTGATCTTGATTCTATCCCTCTGTTAATGCAGCCTAGGATTGCTTTGGCTGTTTTGGCTGCTGCCACACCCTGCTGGCTCATACCAGTATTTAAGTGATTCTTCCAAGATCCCTCTCGCAGATACTGCTATTGAATCAGGTTTCAGCTAATCTGTACCTGTACATTTGGTTTTTCTTGCCTAAATGTAAAACCTTTCTTTGCTCTACATTTAATTTCATTTTGTTAGGGTCCAATGTTCAAGTTGGTAAAGCTCCATCTGAATCTTGAGCCTATCTTCTGGGGTATTGGATATTCCTGTCAGTTTAGTGTCATCTGCAAATTTGAATAGTTCCCTTCTATTCCCTCATCTAAATTGTTTATGAAGATGTTGAAAAGTACTGGCCTTAAAACAGAACATTGGGGTACCCATTGCTTAATTTCCTCCATGTAGATGTAGTTCCATTAAGGACTACACATTGAATGCAGTTTATCAGCCAGTTAAGAATCCATCTGGTGGTGATGCTGTCTAGCATACATTTTTCTAGCTTACCAAGAAGTAGGTTGTGGTCTACTTTGTCAAATGCCTTACTGAAATCCAAATATACTATATCCATAGCATTTCCCTGGTCCACTAATTTAGTCACTTTGTCAAAGAATGAAATAAGATTTGTTTGGCATGATCTGTTTTTTGACAAACCAGTGTTGGATTCTGGTTATAATTTTGCTTGCTTCTAGGTGTTTGTAAATCTGTTGCTTGATTATGATTATCTTTTCCAAGATCTTCCCAGGTATTGATGTCAGGCTGATTGGTCTGTAGTTTCCTGGATCTGTTTTTTCCCCCTTTTTGAAAATGGGAACCACATCAGCTCTTTTCCAGACCACTGGTAGGTCCCCAGTGCACTAGGATCTTTGAAAGATACAGTTCAGTGATTCTGAGATCACATCTGCTAGCTCCTTCAGAACTCTGGGAATGTAACCCATCAGATCCCAGTTGATTTGAACTTGACTAGAGCAGACAAGTATTCTCTTACCTTTTCAGGTGATTGAACCAGTCTAAGTTTCTATGAGCATAAACTGTTGTGTTCTGGCTAAGATGATTAGCAATCATCTTATTATCCATTTCATTGGCTGGACTTTATAATACCCTTGTTAGTATTTTGTTAACGCTGCAAGGACTGAGTCTAAACAAGCTTAGGCATTCTTGATTCATCAGTCTTTAGCTTTGTTCCCTTGCACTTCATAAAGCTGAAGCTGGCCTACCAATGTACAGTTATATCAGCCAGCAGTATCTTATGCTAATGAAAGTATACTGGCTACAGCTACATTTGCTGCTGATCATCAGCCCTGTCAAAATATATCGAAGTCACAATGTATTGAAGTCAAAATATATTGAAGTTTTAATCTGTCATTTTTATTATTTTTGATTTATATTGCTCGCCAAGTTGTTTTTCAATACATGTATTTAAAAGTGGGGCAAATAGGATTCTGCAGTATTTTTATTCCATTTGTTTAGTTTGAAAGTTCTGGCCGAGCTAGAACAAATCTGCATTACTCCTCTAACTTATAACAGTCTTTTTTTTACTGTAATATGGTAAGATGTAGAATTTTTGGTGCTTTACAGATATGCAGAATTGGATTATAACTAACTGACAATTCTTGCTTCTAATATTTATATTACCTGTCATCAATAATAGTTTATTATTGGAATCTAGTGCACTATAAATTTTATTCTAAAAATAATCAATCAATGGAACAACCTGCCTCCAGAAGCTGTGAATGCTCCAACACTGGAACTTTTTAAGAAGAGACTGGACAGCCATTTGTCTGAATCCTGCCTGAGCAGGGGGTTGCACTAGATGACCTCCAAGGTATCTTCCAACTTTATTATTCCAACATTATTATTCTTCAATTTTTATGTGACTGAAGTTAACTTTATAGATTGCCAACTTGGCAGATTTTAATTTTATTAGCAATAATTTAAAAAGTGTTCATGCAACATTTTACTAAGTAAACTAAAAATTATTAATTAAATTGGTATCTAATCTAATCTTAGATTCAGTTTATCAAATGTTTTATCCTATGAGTATCAGATGCTGCTTTTTGAAGAGAAATTATAATGTTCTATTTCAGTTCCTATAAGTTTGTCTATTAGTAGAATGTTTAAGGGACGCGGTGGCTCAGTGGGTTAGGACGCTGAGCTTGTCGATCAGAAGGTCGGCAGTTTGGTGGATCAAATCCCGAGTGCCGCGTAGCAGAGTGAGCGCCTGTTACTCGTCCCAGCTTCTGCCCACCTAGCAGTTCGAAAGCACGTAAAAATGCAAGTAGAAAAATAGGGACCACTACGGTGGGAAGGTAACAGCGTTCCGTGCTAGTCATGCCGGCCACATGACCACGGAGACGTCCTCGGACAAGCGCTGGCTCTTCTGCTTTGAAACGGAGATGAGCACCGGCCCCTAGAGTCGGAAACGACTAGCACGCATGTGCGGGGGAACCTTTACCTTTACCTTAGAATGTTTAAGGTGAAAGTCTTTGAAATTTGGACTTCCGGTGGCGGCGCGGCGCCGGAGACAGCCGTTTCGGGCTGCCCGCTGCTCAGCTGAGTTGTTTTCACCCGAAACAGCAACTTTTTTTGTTGGGAATAATTACAGATGCTACGGTTGTGGACACTAAGTTGATGTTGAATTTAATTACGGCAGCAAGACTCTTAATAGGTCAGTATTGGAAGAAGGAGGAACTGCCGACTATAGAAGAATGGACTTTAAAGGTTTCTGACCTGGCAGAGATGGCAAAGATTTCGGCTTATTTGAAAGATCACTCGCAAGAACGTTATATTATGGAGTGGAGAAAATGGATTGAGTATATCCCGAACAAATATAGGACTAAAAAGTTTCATGTAGCATTTGAATAAGTCTTCCTTTCCTTTTTCTTTTTTCCTTTTTTTTCTATATATACTTAATATTAATAGTGTTTGTAGTTATCCTATATGAGCCAGAGAGTGATAGATTTTAGAGTTTATGGTTGTTAGCATATGGATGTTTATGATTGTTTTTGTTTTGTTTTTATACCTTGTACTTAGCTCTGGGAAGTCGGGGTGGGGTGGGGGAGAGGGGTAGGGAGGGAGGGGGAGGGGAGGGGGAGGGGGGATTGTTAAAGATAAAATGTATGTTAAAACTTTTCAATAAAAAAAAGAAAGTCTTTGAAATTTAAATCAAGGTATTGTTCCTTTTTGTCATTAGAAACTGATTTAAAATTAAAGTTTAAAACTTAACATTTTAGCAGTCACTTGAACTTATTATGTATGAAAGGACTGCTTTATTTATTAAACAATTCTTCATTTAAAATATTTTACATGGTATAATAGGAACGGATCTTGGGATTCAGCAAATGCTACTCAATTATGTTTTAAAATTTATCAGATAGGATTGGCTGATGTTAGGTAGAAAAAGGAAAATGCATCTTCTTTTCTTCTCTCCCAAATAGTTGTTGCAAGTGAATGATGAAAGTTCATACATTATGGCTCAGTTTACCAAATTTGCTCAGGCACAAGCTTTTTTTAAAAAAAAATGGTTAATTTAAATATTAGGGGCTCTTAGGAACTTTGAAAAGATATCAATTTCCTTTCTCCCAATTTAACGATAAATGCCTTTTTACTGTGCTTTCTTTTTTATTGGACTTAGGTTTTAAATTTGTAGGATAAGCTGCTTTGAGACCCCTAAAAGCTGGTCAAGAATTTCCCAGGATAAAATATTGCTATTAATAATAATATAATTCTATTTCTGTCAGCATACTGTAGATATACATTTTACTGGATTCAGTGGAGACGACTTAGATAATGACTGCAATTTATACAAATAATTATTTAATATTTTAAAAAGCCAAGAGACAGCTTAGAGACTTGGGAAATTATTCTTCCTTTTTGTTTCCTAAATGAATTTAAAGGTATTGGTACATCTGATTTGAGGCTGGATAGGAGGAGGGATGAAATCTCAGCATGTTGGGGTAAACTGTTATGCCTTTTGGCAGTGAGAGCCTCTGAAAACCAAAATCATGTTAGTTGTTGCTAAAAATTTTAAATAAATCTATTGTGGATTTCTATGAGAGTGGAAACGTAAAAAGTTCCAGAATTCATTCTGGATTGCAACTCTAAACAAAGTCTGCAAAAAATCAATTTTCCTCCAATCAAAAACCCACCTCCTTCCTGTAAATCTATCAAAATGTTTCTTAAAGTGTCATACAAAAGGAGTATGTCAGAGAGCCAAATAAATTGATGGATGCTCACTGTGACAAGTGAATAGGATGATAATGAGATTTTTGGATTTTACTATAGTTTCTGATTAATCAACAGAGAGGAAGTCAAGGAATAAAGAAAATGATCCAACAATGATTAATACCTCTTTTCTTTAAATAATTACTTAAAGAAAATTATTTTCCCAAAGTTCTGACAAAAGTGCCTTTAAATATTGTGAACCAATCAAATTCTCAATATGGAAGATGTTAGGACAAATTATTTCTAGGTAATTTCTACCTTTCGGCACAAAAACATTTGACTGTATGGAAAAAGGTTTGATTTATTGCATGCTTTGCAAGTTGCCCCAAAACAACTTCTCATTTAAAATTTTTCCCCTAGTATACTTAGGTTAAGGTAAAGCTTTTCCCTGTCATGTTCAACTCTAGGGAGTGGTGCTCACCTCCGCTTCTTAGCTGAGGGAGCCAGCATTGTCCAAACACCCTTTCCATGATCATGCGTCCAACACAACTATACACAGCGAGCGGTGCAGGGAATGCTGTTAGCTTCCCACCTAAGTGGTACTTATTTATCTACTCGCAATTGCATACTTCTGACTGCTAGATGAGCAGGAGCTGGGACAAGGAAGGGAGCTCACACGGTCATGCAGTGCTCAGGTCTCGAACCTGGGCTGTCAGCTTTTCAGCCAACAAGCCCAGCATCTTAACCTCTGATCCATCGTGCCCCCTCTTAATATACTTAAAGTCCCAAAAATCTAACATAAGTCATATTATGATTTCAGCAATTTCTGTCTGAATGCTAAAAGTTGACACTGACAATGACATAATCAGTAAAGAAATTGCTAGAAAAGAAGACTCATTGCTGTTCAAAGAACCTGATACTATTATAAGTATGGAAGCTTTTTAAAGTTAAAAAAGACTTGGTAATCTTGCAATGTAAGTCAATTCTACTCATACACCTGGGCTCAACCCAACATATTTCAGATAGGATTTTAGTCTTTTGTTTCTATAATAACTCAGCCAGAAATTTTCCTAAATTGGGAAAGTCACTAAAAGTATAAATAAAAATATATTTTTAGTATATTTTTAAGTATTTTAAAAATCAAAATAGAGCAGACTTAACTCTTGTTGACTATGAACTTCACTGAGAACACTTATTTTTAAGATTGTATGTATCTCTAATTACAAGTTAAAGGTTATGTTTCAGTTGGCAAAAGATCTGTTATAAAAGCTCAGTGCATTTTAAATGCTGACTGTATGTAATAAGAAGTAAACATTACTAAGTTCAGTGGAGTTTACTCCTAGAGGATTACAGTCATGCCCCATAAACTTAATTGGGCAATTTTATTAGTGGTTTGATTGCTTTGAATATCTGTGTTTTATGATAGAGTATTAAAATGTACAATCTATTTCTCAATCTCTTCCCCTTTGGGATGTGGCTACTGTCAAGTTAATCTATGTAAAATTTAATATTTAATATTAATTTAATATTTAATAAAACTACTAAAATGAGGTAGAAAGAGAAGAGGATAAAATCATCTAGTCAATTTCCCTGTTTTTCTAGAGCAGTTGTTTTCAGTCTTGGTAACTTAAAGATGTGTGGAATTCAGCCCCCACGTCTTCCCCAGTTCATTCATGTTAAAAATTGCCAAGATTGAGAAACATTATCCTAGAAAATCAAGAGAAGACAGCGAATACTTTTCCTGAACATGTAGTCCTTGTTTACTAACTGCCTTGGATAGTGACTGTGACAAATGTGACAGTAATAAAAGATTCATTTTCTGACCAATGCATAGATTTAGGACAACAAAAGCCTTCGATGTGAAATTGATTAAGTTCTGGTCAGTTTCAGACAGCAGCTGTATTTTGGTGGAGGGTTTACATGCAATACTGCATTTTAACCATTGTGGCCCCAGGGCTTCTGTGAAAAGCAGATCAGGAAGTGATAGATCTGTGAGAGGTAAAAAAGAGGGGGAAAAATGGGTCAGGCACAGGACACTGTATGAAAGAACCGAATGAGAAGGCAACAGCCAGCAATCTTTGCAGAATCTCTCGCTCTAAGTCATGTAGTTTGTTTAGCGACCATTATGCTGTAACCAATTGTAGTCAGTAAACAAAGACTATCTGTATATGGATTTTAGTCTTCCTTATTTATTGTACATGGGTTTTTTTCCTCTTTCTCTTGCCCTCTCCTCTTTCTCTCTCCTCATATGAACAAGCCATAGGTTTTGGTTAAAATTAATTAATATTTTTAGCTAATGCCAGTTAGAGTCTAAAGAATATTTTGGAAGGAAAAGTATTTTGCAAAAATTGTTTGGGAGTCAGGGAGGAATGGCTCATGCTGAACATGACACAGTCTCTTGGAGATTGAATAGGGCCAATAATTTGGGTACATCAGTACAGTTTCTGCCTGCTGGTCCCTCCCCCCCATTTTAATATCTCATTGGCTTCATGTAGATATAATCACCCTGCAGCTGGCTGCAGATGGTTAGTTTTAATATTGAAGTGTAGGCCTTCATTGTTTATACACCCTGAGGTAGCTGTATTCTCTGCCCTCTATGCATTTGTCAATGTCTTTATATTTACTCAACTCATGTGAATGTTGTCGTTATCTAATAATTTTCACTCCATTGTCCCCTGCTGTGGTTCTGTCTGCAAATTGAAGACCAATTTGCAATCTCCATAAGCACAGATAATCTTAGTGCTATTAAAAATAATAGGTTGATATTGTCAATACAGATTTTGGGGAAAAGTGCTTTGGAATATGCATATAGCATCTTTTAGCCCTTTTAGCCACATATAGCCCTTAAACTAAACAATCTTTTCTTGCCGTGCAAGGGGCAATTGTGTGAACCTAAGAAAAGATGCAGTTGTTTGAAAGAGTTGCCAACTGGTGTTATTGTATATGAATATCCCTGCATATTTCAAGTACTTTTCTTTGTATCAGAGTGTTGCATTGGGCGGTGATGGATTGGAAGAATTAATGTATCAAAGCTTAACAAATATATATCACATACAAAAAAGTAAATTTGGCTATAAATTGGCTTTGGTTACAAACACTCTTGTGAATCTGGAGTGCTTCAAATGGTAGCTATCTCATGGCCTACATAAAATGAATGCAAAATATGTGCCTTAACATTGTATTGAGAAATTGTCTTCATTTTCCCAATAGTGTGAATAATTAAGTGCAAATCTGCTGGTAGGTAATAATGGAAGATCAGCGATTGGATGAGAGACCATTCACTAGAAAGCAGCCCTGAAGTGAATCTTAACAACCTGATTTGCACTTCTGCATATTTCAGTATAATGTAACATTCCAGTTCTGAGTGTTAAAAGCAATCTGTTTCCTGGCCTTTCTTTGATCAAGAAAACCATGGACTGGCAGAGATAGGAGAGTCTCTCTGAATTAAATGTAACAAGCTACTCTTGTAGCAAAGAGCTTTGGTTTAGAAAGATTTCAAATTTTGTTATAAAATCTAGAATTTGATGCTAATTCCCCTAATTCAATGGAACATGTTCTGAATAAGTATGTACAGTGTAAGATCACACTGTGTGTAAGATTACCTCTTGCTCATTGGTGGAAAAAAAAACTATTAGCAAAATGATTCAGATATGCTAAATTACATGAATAGATTAAAAAAAACCAGAAGTCTTACAATTTAAAAAGGAGTAGAATATATTTTTCCCTAGCAGGAAAGGAAGTGATCAGGTGGTCTGTGTATTCAGTCTGCTTCTTAAGTGTTTTCACTTGATGAGTATCAACTATTGATGAGCTTTTCACCAACAAATGATCCTATTATGGGTCTCTCTTAACTGGTATTGAACTGAACGGTCTTCAACTACAGAAGGATAAGGCATTTTTAATCTTCTCTGCAAGAAAGCACTTTAAGCCTCTAGTAAGAATTCAAGTTTCAAGTTTCAAGTTTTATTTTGTATACCGCCCTTCTCCTTGGTAGGGATTCAGGGCGGTTCATTCAATTATCTTTTTTGTCTTCACCGCTTATTAATTAAAAGAGATAGGGGAAGTCAAAAGAGTGCTTTTCTTTCTTCTTGCTTCAAGTTCATTATGCAGCTCAACAGATTACCCCTAAAGGAATGTGACACTGGACATAGATGTGTTCACTTTTTAAATGCTTTTTAGTCAGCATTGACTCCTGGAGACTGCGTGGACAAGTCCCTGCTTTTTTTTTGGCAAGCTTTTGAAAGTAGTTTCCATTTGCCTCTTTCTTAGGGCTAAGAGAGAGTTGTTGTTATTGTTAGCTGCGAAGTCGTGTCCGACCCATCGCGACCCTATGGACAATGTTCCTCCAGGCCTTCCTGTCCTCTACCATCTTCTGGAGTCCATTTAAGCTCACACCTACTGCTTCAGTGACCCCATCCAGCCACCTCATTCTCTGTCGTCCCCTTCTTCTCTTGCCCTCAATCTTTCCCAGCATTAGGCTCTTCTCCAGTGAGTCCTTCCTTCTCATTAAAGAGAGTGACTAACTCCAAATCACCCAGCATGCTTTGTGCCTAAGAGTGGAGTATAGCTCATAGTTTCTTAGTTTCTATTGTATGTTAGGACTTCCAGGTGAGGCCTAATGGCAAGCTAGAGGTGCCTGAAGGAATGAGAATGGCATTGTGGCAGAGACTGATAGCTACATGGTTGACAGAGGCAATCTGAAAAAAGAGAAATCATGGAATTATCTATTTGTGCTGCTCCTTGTGAGGAGACTGGAGATATTGTGGTTTTTGTGGTCAACTTGTTTGTTTAGTGCCCAGAAGTCAAAGGATTTCAATACACTGTACTGTATCCTATGCTGTAAAGGACATAATGTTTGTGAAAGTCCCACTTTCTTAATCACTACTAGATATAACCAATTTAAAATTAAAGGTAACTTCCAAATGGCAAGGTAAGGGAAAAATCACTTGGTGAATCAACCACTTTTTTGGATCAAAGAAAGCGAGATAAATAATGTTTTAATGGATTTTGAATTTCAAGCAAAAAACAACAACACCTTAACAAAGATTTGATATAAGAAAGTATAAATGGATAAAGGAGAGTAATTTTGAAAGATTAATTTTTGGTAATGGTGCTTTTGAAAATATTAGAGCCAAATAGATAAATGAACTGAACTTTCATGGAAATATTGTTAGTTTAATATTAAATAATGCAGACATTTGGTGGATTTTATAAAAAAGATAAGGGTAGTATGGGACAGATTGTATGAGTATAACTACAGAATACCAGAGGAGACTAAAGTGTTAAGGACATAGAAAGACAAAATTGGGGGGGGGAGAGCAGGAAAATTCTGCTTTACATTTTTTTCCCTATGTAAATGAGACACTTTCACTTTTTGATTATAATATTAGAATTGCAACTGTCAGAAATGCAGCAAAAGGGGGAAGAAGGGAGGAGAGGATTGTTAGAGCAACCTAAGAGAGAAGATTATCCCCGAGACATTGCAGAAAATGTTTGAAGGATTGGGCAGGAAGATATCTGAATCAAGTAATGCTAATTGGCAGCTTGGAGACAGAATTAAAGAATTAGGAAAGAGAACATAAAGAATTGATTCAAGATGTAAAATTAATGATAAACTGAAAATTTTGGAAAACAAGACAGAAATAGATGGGGGGGAAACTTAGACAATTTGGCATTATTAAAGAGCCATGGTGGAGCAGTGGGCTAATGCCTCCTTAAGTAACACCAGCTGCCTGCAATTAGTGCAGGTTCGCATCCCACCAGGCTCAAGGTTGACTCAGCCTTCCATCCTTCCGAGGTAGGTAAAATGAGGACCCAGATTGTTGGGAACAATAAGCTGACTTTGTAATAATGCCGCTTGGGGGTGTGTGTGAAAGCTCTAATAAGCAGGCATATACATAGAATGAAGGCTACTGCTAAGCTTGTAAGCTGCCCTGAGTCTTCGGAGAAGGGCGGGATATAAATGGAATTAAAATATAAATAAATAAAAATAAATAAATATGAGAGAGAAAGAATTCTGCCTGAGATTTAGAATCATTTCAGAGGATTTTAGTGAAGATGTTAGAGAAAAGGTTGTTAAAGCCTTTTTTGTGGAATGGGATGAAGATGATACAGTGGCAAAAATTGATAAAGCTTGCAGGATAAATATGTGATTTATGACATTAAAAAATATTCCAAGAGATATCCTTGTGCACTTTTTCAGGAAGAAGACCAGAGATGAAGCTCTGCAGTAGCATTTTAATACTAGATTGAATGTCTGTGGTGATTCTCAGTCATCCAATTCATAGTTGTGTCAAAAGTGCTTTTTCAAAATGCAACTGGACTGTTTTTTCCTTTGTTTTTCATCCAAGAGGCTTAGGTGGACATAAGCAGTGTCTTATCCCTCCCTCCCTGTTGAGAGAGTGCTGCTCAATGTTAACAAAAATGGCCTCTTTAACCCCTCTTTTATACCAATGGTCCTCTCTATCCATATTTTGTATAGAGAGGCCTATTGGATAGATCATCTCTCTCTTTATCTGTATTCTGGATAGAGGAGCCCATTGGATAGACCATCTCTCTGTCTGTATTCTGGATATACAATAGTGGCTAAAAATGTGGAAACTTTTTGGGAAAAGTGTACAGTAGAAATGCCACCTTTGGTTAAGTTTCCACCAATTTTTCTTTTAATTTCTTTATAACTGTAGCCTTGTTCACTTAATAATACTATTTTACATCACTTTCTGGCCAACCAGTCAACTCTTTGCACCATTACTTTAATTTTATTACGTTTTACAACCTCACTAAATGAAAGAAAAAAACCCAACCAACTTCATCGCGATCACATAACACACTGACAAATGTCCTCCTCTCAGCTTCAATACATGACATCAATAACTGAATCCTACTATGATCTGATTGGCTCATTGCCAAAACAAGATGACACCTAATTGGCTCTCTAAACACTCATGCTCATTGGCTACAATCAGATGAAGGAAAGCTACCTGATATCAACCTAAGCAAGTTGTGCTTCCTTTTTCTGGTTATTTGGCTATAACGTTTCATAGAACACAGTACAGATAATTGAACAAACTATGTTGCATTACATTCTTGATTAAATTATCTTTCCATGGATGTATAATTTTATGGTACTACTCCAAAAAAAGTGGTTTTATTAGCCATCAAACCTCAAAAATACACTTTTCCCAAAAGGTTTCCACAATTTTGGTCACTACTGTAGAAGACTATTGGTTACACCATATTTCTATCTATATTCTGGATAGAGATTGGATTGACCATCTCTTATCTGTATATCTCTATATTCTATACTATATTCTGGATATAGAGGCCCATTGGATAGGTCATCTCCCTATACATATTCTGGATTGGTTTGAAAGAGGGGTAAAAGAGGCCATTTAAAAGAGGCCATTTAAACACTGAGCAGCCCTCTCTCAACGAAGACGGAGGGATAAGACACCACCTATCTCATGTCTACAACACAGTCTTTTCAGCACTTCCAAGAAGATTTAACTTGCACTCTATCAGGTGACCCTGAGGGCACAGATAAACCCCCAAGAGCTCTCAGGGAGAGTGCTAAGGACCAGATGACTGCAAAGAAATATGATCCTTCTAACCCTATTCCCCCATCCTGTCAGAACTAATTCTTCCATCGCCCCCACTATCTTGCCAGAACTGATGAAGCTTCTTGAAGCTACACTGCCCCATGTGATTTATGCTACTTTGAATTGGACCACTGTTCAGACAACACAGATGACAAAATCAAGATTTTTTTGTGATTTTGTTTAATTTAAAATATTAACAATAGTTTGTTACGAGACAGAATAATAAATGACATTTTAACAGAAACATGGCGTTTACTGTTCTTTTTCATAAAAGAAGAGCACAAGAAGGACACATGTGAAAGGTGTTACATTGAAAAATTACAAGCAGATTTAACACTTTTAAGTCTCACACAACTGGAAATTAAAAGGTTGTGAAATGTTTGCAGCTTCACACACAAGCCAGTAATGGTGTGAACTTTTCATGCTATTTGAGCAGGTTCTTATTTCACAGGATAAGTGAGAAAGAAAAAAGAAAGCTTTGGGAATTTTTACATTCCTAGATCTCTTGGCTTCTAAATCAGCAATCAATAACTTTTGTTGAATAAGCAGAAGGAATATATCCTTTATCAACTTTTCATCCTAGTCAAGAAGGTTCCAAAATAAACTCTTGTTTTTTTAAGCTTTAGACGACAACAACAACAAAGAACTAGCTGAATGCCCTGCTCTCTTCCTTTATTTTAGCTTCATCCTTGTAAATACTTTTATTATATTCTGTGAATGGGATGAGGTATCTGTGGCTGTTCCAATATTGCTAAATTTCCAAGAACCCTAGCCAATATATTTAATGGTGAACAATACTGGGAATTGTAATTTAGCAATATTTGGAGGGACATCAGTTCTCCATTCCTGATTTTAAATAGTAGTGTACTCATATGTCTCTGGTAAGCATCATAACAGTTTATAAATCCATTAATGTGTATCATAGCTAACTTAATATCTTGTCAGAGATACTGTTACCCAGAGGGAGTTGGAAGAAAAAATGTTTAAAATTAATTATAGAGGATCATTTTCTTTCCTTGCATCATATTTGCCACAACTGCATTTGAAAAATAGCAGGCACTTAAGCTTCTCTTTCCAGCAATAAATTCTTATTACCCATTGATGCATAAGCCTGGTTCCCATCAACATTAACAGTAGGGCAGGGCATGGTTACTTCAGATCACTGAGTCAAGAAATAAATAGTTATAGCTAAATGGTTTCCAACTTTTAATAGCAAAGCTTCCACTAAGCGCTATCAGTTTTAGCATAGTATGATGGAAGAAAAATTTTAACCAGCAAATGTTCAACTTCAAAAAAGCAGGAGTTTGGATTTTGTTTAGCTTATTAGTATTTACTCAGTCTTTTTTCTAGGTGATAATAGTAAAAAAAATAATTTGCATTTCAAGACCTGGTACAGGTAGTCCTCAACGTACTATCACAACCACACCTGGAATTTTGCTGGTAAGTCATTGAGGCCATTAAATGAGGCATCCATGTGACTACCGTGCTCAACCCTAACCCTGGCACTCTCAGTTACAATTGTTAAGCAACCTTGTGTGTTATTAGTGTAGTGTGGGTTGGGAAAAGTCCAGAAACCTTCAGCTAGTTTCAGGGCTCATCGGCACATGTAAAATTGCCACAGGCCGGAGCTTTGGGACTCATCCTTGCCCCACCGGGTCCCAGCGGCTTGAGCTGCTTCCTACCCCATCACACCCCAGAAATATGATTTGTTCCACCTACCTTTTTGTTTTTTTCATAGTTGCTGACAGGTGCTCCCAGCTGATATGACACATGGTCTTCCTTCCATTCTGTAAGCAACTACCATTCTCACAGACTCTCAGAAGGACCCGGAGGGTTGGAAACCAAGCCCAAGATTTTTGTAGCTCTGGCAGCTTTATGTGTTTTAGTGGGTCAGTTGGGAAGCTGGAATCAGGGTGAAAGATAGCTGGCTAAGAGCAATTGTAATGTTCCTGCAGATGGTCATTTCATCACATGTATGTGTGTGTGTGTGGGGGGGTGTTTCCTGCAACAGTATAAGTCATATGTCTCTTTGTTCAGCACTGTCTTAATTCCAAACAGCCATTGAACGAATATCAAACATTAGTCTGTTGTTCCAAATTTAGAACTGCATATAAATATTCATCCATCCTGATTGCATAAGTGTGAATGGGATTTATTTCACCAAATTTCTCCAGGAGGACAGAAATTTCTGCTTCCCCAAAATTTGAGGAATAGGAGGATAAGGTTACTATTAGTAGTGATAATGGTAAATGGTAGCAGCAGCAACCTGAATGTTATTTTTGCATCCTTCACAATATGACATTGCTATTCTTGCAGTATATTGTGGGCAAAGTAGCAGCTGGACAGTTCCAGGACTTTATGAGGAACGTTTGGAAAATGGAACTGAAAAATCTCAGAAATGATGTTTTTTAAAAAATCTGGAAAACTTTGGTTTAACTCTACTTTCATTTTTTTGTAGATTTAACATAATAAGGACACACATGGAAAAAGCCATTTGATCATGAAGACAAACCTCTTGGTACTGAAATCAAATTAAAGAATCACCAACACTCCAGCCTACAATTAAAATATCTGGAATTCAAGATCTTTCTGGACAATTGCTTCTAATATCAAAATACTCTTAAGAAGTGATATCTACCATTTATTTGGGTTGTAATTTTAAATATATTAGTTCATGTATTGCATACTAAAAAAAATGGGAGAATGGATTTTTTTAAAATTCTCTGGATGTATATTCAGAACTTTCAGAGTGATATCATATTTTCTCTTGCTTTTCTTAAGATAAAATATCCACAATTCTTCTGGTGTCTCTCATCAGTGTTGCCCTTCTCTGGATATATTCCAATTTCTTGAATTCTTAAAGGAGCTGTCTAGAAGTGGACAGAATACTAACAGGTACAGGTGATCAATGCAAAAGAAAAAGTTGTTATCAAATTCTGTTTACTGGGATACTGTATTTCTGTACATGCAGTCTAAAACAATATTTTAATACAGCCACATCTCACTACTAACTCATACATAATTTGCATTGAACTACCATAAATTTACATTGAATTTTTCCATAAATAGTACTTTGTGCTATATCTGTGCACTTCCGTTTGATTTCCTAATAGAGAACTTTCCATTTGTTTCTGTTAAATATCATTATATTACTTTCAGTCCATTTCTATCTTGATTATTTCAAATTTTATTTATGTTTTTCAGGGTAATGACTACTTAATAACAAACATCTGACCCAATTTTGTATAATCTGTAAATTTGATAAGCATTTCCTCCAATTCTTCAGGTCATTTATAACAGTTTTAATCAGGACAAGGAAAAAGATTAGCTTCTGGCTACCCATTTGATACTTCTCCACGTTGAAAAAGAAAAGAACTCTCTACATTTTTGAGCTAGCTACATAGTCAGTTAACTGTTAACCCTACGGTATATTTATGTAACAATATACGGAATGTCATGGAATATTTTATCAAAAGTTTTCCTGAAATCAAAATAAATATACAATTTCTGGAATCTGTTAAGGATGAAAAGTGTTCTGTACCAGCCTGCTACCGACCGTGCAGAAAAGGCAGGGACAACCCCTTTACAAACGGCAAGAGGCTGGAATTAAGCCTGCCACATTTATTAACATAAAACAGAGCAAACAAGACACCAACCATGAAACAGGAGCTATGAAACAGGAACTAATCAAGCGGTTCCCTTCAGCAAACCAGCCCTCCCACGCATTCCCCTTTTATACAGTTCAGGGCGTGGCTTCTCTCTGCCTCCTTCTGAGGTGCCCCATTGCCTTCCTCTGTTTACTCCTGATTGACTGCCTCCTGCGTCGGGTGTCCTTGAACAGGGCCAGTTGTGGGTCATCTTCATCCATGCTGTCAGGCTCACACAGCTGGGTCTCCGTTGTGACCAGGTGGGAGGGGCCTGGCTGAGGGCTCTCATCAGCAAGATCTTCAATCCCCTCAGCAAGCTCTTCAACACCCCCCTCCTCCTCTGAGTCGTCCGACCCAACTGCCGAACCCACAGGCTGACCCTGAATCACAACAGAAAAGAATGGGATTCATAACAAATCCATCCTGACCTTATAATAACTATGATTTTCAAGGTGCTTCTAAATGGATATTTCATTATTTTATCTAATATCTAGAATTAATGTCAGATCATATTTCACTATATCTTCTTTTCCCCCTTTTTAACTCCATGATACATACTACACTACTCTCCATTTAAGAGTCTATGAAAATAAAATGTTCTTAACATTTCTACAGACTGTTTCAACTGTTTTCATTTCAACAACTAATCTTTCCTGTTGGTTAGTACCAAGCTGAGAAGAGATAATTCTCATATGCCTTTTTACCCTTTCAAGGAAAAAGTTATCAATAGGAAATCAAGAATTTCCTGGATGGACCAAATTCAGCAGTTTGCCTCCCAAAAGATGAAAGAATAATAAAAGTTATGCATGATTGATGTTTCAGGTGTCTAGAAATAAAAGCTATTGGATTTTGGATTGTGTTATCTCCTTGGGCAAATTACAGCAAGCACAAATAGTAACATTGCTTTTATTTCTTTCTCTGTTTACTTTGACTAAGATGGTCTGTTCAGCATTTCCACCTTTTAATCATTTGTGTTTCTGAACTGGAGTATCTAGTTCTAACATAGAATACAATTCCTTCTCCCTTTCCTTTTACTCCTGTTGTATTTGAATAAAGTGTGTTTTTCAGCTGCTATATGCCAACCATGGGACCCATCTTATATGTTTTCCATTCTAGGATGTGTCCCATTCCACTCCATTCCATTTCCATTAAATCATACTTGTTTTTCTGTATTAATAGTCCAGGTTTATCTTGTTTATTTCCCATACTTTGAGTATTAATATATAGACAATGAAAGCCAGGAACATTAGAGTTAGTGTTGTTTTATTTTTTAATTTTATTTAGTGCTTTATTGTCTCTATTAGAACAACACTCCCTCTTGTTTATACAGTGGCATGTCTTCAATGATTTTATCTCCAATACCAACAGTATTCATCTAAGAGCTGTCCTCTTGTAACATGCCATGTTTTAAACAAAGTTATTTTTGAGGTACAACCTATCTCATGCCAAGAGTCCCTTATCTTATCTTATTCAGACCATGATTCCAGAAATGAATTCTCTGCCATCTGTGCAGGCAGTCATTCACAAATTTTATGAGGAACTCTAAAACGCCAATTGACTTGCCAAAATTTATTTCAGTTGGCTTAGGTTCTATTGCCAGTTTTACTATGAAGCTGGATGCAATCCATTGATAGGATGCAATTCTTTGATGATTAACTAGAACCAGTTGCTAGAGAGAAAAGATGAAATTGTAGTCCTGCTGAAAAATTCATAGCATACGGCGACCAATTTATAGAATACTTAGCAGACAGATAACATAACAAGTTAGGTGACTGAAGCACAGTAAAAATTAAGGATGTGCACAAAACAGAAGGCTTACTTTGTTCCTAGCTCTGCAGAAAATAGATAATCTAGTGTACCTTGTTGAAATGTTCTGAGCTGAATGCATTTCAATATATTCAATACTGTTCAACAAACACAAAGCAGTTCAAGATGTCTGTGTTCCTTGGAGCAGAAGTGAAAATGCTTTGATTGCTCTGATCATGAAAAACAACGGCAAGTCAAAAGGAGCCTTGTATGACTACATTTTACACTCAGGATTAAACATGGGCCAGTTTATGCCAGTTACCAATGGCTATTGGTAACAAGAACACACAGGAGGCAAATGACAAGGCATTTGTGAAAGAACTCTGCCATACATGGTTGGCAGTTGCTATTTTGGCATTGTTGCAATGTGCTGTGGATATTGCTCTGACTCCTGCTGACATTTAAATAACAAGTAAACTAGGTTAAAAAATAGAAAACCTTAAAAGACAAGAATTCCCACAAAAATATGGAAGCAGCAGTTAATTTCCTATGCATGTACCCAGGCAGTCTTGCTGGAGATGCTAATATGAATCATTTCATTAAAGTACAAGATCCAAATTCCACACAAATATGCTGAAGTTCTATTTTTATTTATTTACATTCACCCTTCCCCCCTCCATTTTAATATAAGTTGCATTACAGATGTGAGTCAGCATGGACTGCCATCTCATCTACTTAGCAATTACCATGTTCAAGCAACAGATACAGTATGTTGTATGTCTATTGTGGGGGTTTTGGCAGCCTGGCAGAGGCTGGTTGACTGCCAAAAAAAGGAAGTGTGCTCACAGCTACTGTTTAACTCCAACTGAATAAGAAGATTACTAAACACACAAACACACACACACACACAAACACACACACACACACAGAGAGAGAGAGAGAGAGAGAGAGAGAGAGAGAGAGAGAGAGAGAGAGAGAGAGAGAGAGAGAGAGAAATACACACAAAACCACCCAGAAACACACACTAGGTGTTTCCCTACTCTGGCAGGACTTCACCAGTACTTAAGTCCTCCCAGCCTCCATTTCTCTCTTAATTCCTCAGCACAGATAAAAAAGAGCACTCATGAATTATGTTGACCTTTTCTCCACCAATAAAAAGGTAGAAAAGGAATTGTTCTTTTTTATGCTAGAAATGCCAAACAAACAGCAAGTCTGTAGTAGTGAACAAGCCAGCTGTGCTGCCACCACATGGCTGTTTTGGGAAATTATAATATGCTAATTGAGTCTGCCAGTACTTTCCCCCTTTGTGATGTATTTCCTGTCCTGCTCATGATGTACTAGGATCCACCCCTTCTGGGTTGGACTTCCTCCTTTTCCTTGTTCCCTTGTGTTCCATCCTCCATTGTAACATGACAATTAGCAATCTACAAACGTGTATTTGCATTTGTATAACTACTGTTATATTTCTTTATATGGTGGTATTATGTAATACCAGATGGGGAGTGTGCTGCCACCACGTGGCTGTGTGGAGAAATCACAATGTGGGCAGTCAGACCCTCCTACCCTATGATGTATTTCCTTTCCCCTCCCCTTTATGGGATGGACTTCCTCCTCCTTTGTCCCTAGAGAGTCCATTCTCCATTAGCCAGAAGACATGGGGTAACTTGCAGACTCAATATGCAGTTCCTGGGAATACTACCATTTTCTAACCTTAGAGATAACTTGGAAATATCTTGGAAATGCTGTACAAAGGTCATCTGAATGCATCCACCTACTGTATTCAACTTTACCTGCAATAAAGTTATTTCTATACGATAAAAGGTGTCTCTACGAGTTCAAAACTATCTGGAGAGATCTGTTAATGTTAATGATATCTGTTTATATAGACCATAGAGATTAATTAAAGTACAACAGCTTCGATCCAGAATACCAGCCACTTATTACAGCAATTCCATTCCCAAATATCAACAAGCATATGAGTAGAGTGCACACATACTGGACCTCAAGCCAATCCAAACCAGCAGTTCTAAAACACTAAATTTCCATAACAAAGAGGAATCAAGAGAATATACAGAATACAGAAAATATAACATGTCTAGTCTTCAAAAAATTACTTGGAGACTCTAAAAAGCCAACATTCAGCCAGCAAAACAATACAACATAGAGAATTTTTTGAGAAAAGAGCATATTTTTCCCTGTTCAGTTTAGATGTATGTGTACGCTCTGCAGTTTCCTTTATCCTTTTGATTACACAACTTTCAAAGTGTGTTTGAAGATGAATATTTTACATTTTGAAAGCTGTCCTGTCCCGTTTCCAACATGTAATTATACTTTTCTTGCTGTAGTTATCTTCAAAATAGAAATCCTTTGAAAGGTGGGGATGAAGTAGAGGGACTTATGGTTAGTTTTAAGAAATTCCATATTTTGATAAACTATCTTATAATATGATCTTTCAGATTTGTGTTTTCTTTTCTTTCTTATAAATAAATACCTATGGAGTCCATTGACATGACCACCAACTTTTAATATTGACATTCTACTATTTGGTAATTTTATCCATTGTGTTAATCATGACAAGCAACATACATGGAAATCAAGTCTATTTTTGAGTCTTGTAAGGTTTTAAAATGTACTCTGTTTTTTTTCCTGGTCTATTTATTTATTTATTTATTGTTGGGACTTATATGCCGCCCTATCTCCTGAAGGACTCAGGGCGGCTAACAACAATAACATACAATAAATACAGAAGTTAAAATACAAATTAAAATTAAAGGCCCCTGTACAATAAATTAAAATTAAAATTAAAATAAATTAAAAATTAGAGTATATAAATCTGTTGATGGTTATTTATCTATCACACACACACACACATATATATATATATATATATATATATATATATATATATATATATATATATATATATATATATATATATATATGTTTTCGTAGATTCTCGCGGGTGTCTGTATGTGTAGATCTAGAGTCTCGGGTTTCTTCCCACGTTCCTTTCATCTTCAGAAAGTTGTGGCGACGTTTCGACGAAATCCCATCCGTCATCATCAGGCCGGAGTGTTCCTCCACGCATTGCTCCTGGAAGCAGCAGGAGGAACACTCCGGCCTGATGATGACGGATGGGATTTCGTCGAAACATCGCCACAACTTTCTGAAGATGAAAGGAACATGGGAAGAAACCCGAGACTATATATATATATATATATATATATATATATATATATATATATGTATATAATTTATATTATATTACACACACACACACACACAAACACATATGGCCGAAGGAAGAATTCGAGAGGATATGGAAAGTGAAGTACTTGTAATACCTTTTTATGCTTCTTGTAATAATGGCACAATTTGTTACATTTTATTGGGAGCCACCTAGAATTAGTTATAAGATGGACAGTTATATAAATATTTAAATAAACAGTTTGATAATAATAGTGCCTCTACATGCATTTTGCATACAGTTCCTTGTATTTGCAGTGCAAGAGGTAAAAGAAAAGGAAAAATGTCAAAATATTTTGACTTTTAGTAGTTGTTGTCCTTAAAGAGAAATCAGCAACCATATCCCATTGTTGAAATCAAATCAAACTAAAAATTTCAATACATAACAAATTACCTACTGTATGTTTTGTGGCACTTAATTGTATAGTACACAGAATCTAGGATACATTTCAGAATATCTATTAAATAAATGTTTAATTTTTTAATTTCATTTTCCTTTTATTATTTTCATGTATTTAGACCACATTTTTGAAACTTAACATTAAGAAAACGAAGATCATGGCATCCAGCCCTCTCAATTCCTGGCAAATAGATGGGGAAGAAATGGAGGTAGTGACAGATTTTATTTTCCTGGGCTCCAAGATCACCACAGATGGGGACTGTAGCCAAGAAATTAAAAGATGCTTGCTCCTGGGGAGGAAAGCCATGGCAAATCTAGACAGCACACTAAAAAGCAGAGACATTACCCTGTCAACAAAAGTGCGTATAGTCGAGGCTATGGTTTTCCCAGTTGCAATGTATGGCAGTGAAAGCTGGACCATAAAAAAGGCTGAGCGCCAAAGAATTGAGGCCTTTGAACTATGGTACTGGAGAAGACTCCTAGGAGTCCCTTGGACTGCAAGGCAATCAAACCGGTCAGTCCTAGAGGAGATCAACCCTGACTGCTCTTTAGAAGGCTAGATCATGAAGTTGAAACTCAAATACTTTGGCCACCTAATGAGAAGGAAGGACTCACTGGAGAAGAGCCTAATGCTGGGAAAGGTTGAAAGCAAGAGAAGAAGGGGATGACAGAGAATGAGGTGGCTGGATGGAGTCACTGAAGCAGTAGGTGGATTCCAGAAGATGGTAGAGGACAGGAAGGCCTGGAGGAAAGTTGTCCAAGGGGTCGCAATGGGTCGGACATGACTTTGCAGCTAACAACAACAAGACCATATTTTAATTTCAGTTCAGTTCAATATTCAATTACATTATAGGTCTGCAGCATTATTCTATTATTAGCAGCTTTAAGCAAATCATGCTGGAGCATAAGGTATGTACATGGATTTAAAAAACATTTGGTGGATGCTACTCTTAGAGGTTATCTTTAAATCACAATTATGTATGTTTCATTAATGTATTGTAATTATGTTTATATCATCCTTTATTTTAGAAATCTAAAGGAAATATTTCATTCTATCAAGATCAATTTTATTAAGTAATCAGGTCAAGTGAAGACTTGAACCTCTGCCATTCCACTTCTATCCCTATCTTAGTCATCGTATCTGTTGCATGAGATTTTGTGGCTCTTTGCCTGGATGGATGTCTACTATTTTTTATATGACAGGAGCATCTGCTTCATTTTGGTATAAATGACTGCCATAGCTGTATCAGAGAGAGGAGCATAACCCAGGTCATGCAATGATATATGCATTTGAAAACTTCTTCCTGGCATATAAACAATAATACCACTTTAGGATTAGGATTAGGATTTATTAAATTTATATGACGCCCTTCTCCCAAAGGACTCAGGGCAGCTCACAACAATAAAAATTAAGAGACATAAAATACAAAAAATACAAAAATTAAAAAAGAATTAAACAATGAATATGAGAAATATGGGACAATTTAACACAATAAAAACCAAATTAAAAACCATGGTCAGTCCAGGCCCGCTTGTTGGAACAACCATGTCTTCAGGTCATGGCGGAAGGACCGAAGGTCAGGGGCCATCCGCAGCTCCAGAGGCAGTTCATTCCAGAGGGTCGGCGCACCCACAGAGAAGGCTCTCCCCCTGGGGGTCGCCAGCCGGCATTGCCTGGCGGACAGAACCCTGAGGAGGCCGACTCTGTGGGAGTGAACTGGGTGATGGGAGGTTGACATTGGCAGCAGGTGGACTTTGTTTTTGTTTTAAACTATTTCTATTTATATCATGTTTTGTAAAGATATAACCATGTTATGTTTATTTATTTGACTCGGACACTATCTGATTCCAATCAGCTCTGATGCCCAAGTCAAATCAATTGATCAATAAACATCACATCATCTGCTGGGTTTAGAGGATACTGGACAAACTTTGCAGGATGCCTTACAGTAACTCTTCTATAAATGTGTTCTGTTTGGTTTTATTTTAAAGACATGTGCAAATAGCATCCAGATTTGGAAGACCAATAGCCCATTTAGCACTATTAGTCCTAACATTATAAATAGCAATTCTATTTGGACTTCCATTCATTTAATTATAAAGCATTATCAATTAGCTCCAACAAGTGTCTGGGATATGATTCAAACAATTACTGTTCCCCATTTCCCCCTTCTTTTGGTCTAGTACTTCATCTTTCGAGGCCTTTTATAACTTTATCTGGCACAGACAAATTTCCTTTGGTGGTGTACCTTGGATTCTAGTGCCCTTTCTGATCTTGGCTGACTGATAGTATTCATTGTACTTTTGCTAAACACAGTAATAACTCAGTAATGGCGAAGGTTGTGCAAAGCTTCAGTCTGAAAAGATTTGTTCTAGTCACTCCTTTAAAACAAATCTTCAGGTTGCCAAACTAAGCCAATGCATTATAGGTAGGGCAATTCAGCAACTGATCAAAATTACAGCAGTGCTGAATGAAAGGAGTTGCAACCCCTCCCTAAAATTATGATCATTGCAGCATCCCCATGGTCATGTGATCAAAATTTGAATGCCTGGCAATCTTCCCATCCTTACAACCAAGGATGCTACAACTCCCCATGCTTGCCTTTCTTTCCCTTCATCTATGACCTTAAATGCCAGGGAACCTCTAAGAGTACGAAGCAATCTACCACAACCAAAATAAAAAGGCTGAACGCCTGGGAAGCCCTCCATAGTTTCTTGTAGGAATCTGCCCAATAGTTTTAACCCATGAAAGTCAAGTCAAAACTTTTCTTTCAAACCATCAAGCAGATTCCTGCAAGACAGTAAGGTCGGCTCTACTTTTCTTTAGCACAAAGCCAGTTCCAGAATTCCAGCACTGCCTGAGACCATGGGAAAAGGGGCATTTTAAAATGCTGTAGCTCAACAGTGGTGGCTCAGTGGGTTAGGATGCTGAGCTTGTCGATCAGAAGGTCGGCAGTTTGGTGGGTTGAATCCCGAGTGCCACATAACAGAGTGAGCGCCTGTTACTTGTCCCAGCTTCTGCCAACCTAGCAGTTCGAAAGCACATAAAAATGCAAGTAGAAAAATAGGGACCACTACGGTGGGAAGGTAACAGCGTTCCATGCACCTTTGGTGTCTAGTCATGCCGGCCACATGACCACGGAGACATCCTTGGACAAGCGCTGGCTCTTCAGCTTTGAAACGGAGATGAGCACCGGCCCCTAGAGTCGGAAACGACTAGCACACATGTGTGGGGGAACCTTTACCTTTACCTTTAGCTCAACAGCTGCTTTCAGCATTTCTTCTTTTCCAATGGCCAGGCTGGATGTGCCTAGTAAGCAGTGAGATGAAGAAAACAGTGGTCAGATGTTATGTAGAAAGCAAAATAGTGAGGGGAGCTGGGCTGGGCTGGGGCTTCCCAGGTACTTGGTGTTTCTTGGGGGAGGTGGCTGCTTGATGCTGCAGCGTGTCCTTGGAGGCTCTGGAAGCTGCTTTGCACCCCGCTATAAAGGCTACCTGGGCTTTTGGTCCTTTGTAGAGTAATCATTTTGTGTTCCACTGTGGAGGCTTCTCAGGTATTTTTGCACTTCACAGATATGGCACATTTTTGTTGCAGTACTGGGGTACAGTCTCTTTCCTTGGTCTCCATGTAACAGTGCCGCACTGCAGCACCTCCAGTAGGATGTGCATGGACTGTACCTGGTCTCCCAGAATCTCCTCCTAAAGGGACCCCTGCATTTGTAACTAGGAATTCCCTCCACTTAATGACCCCCCAGATTGTTTAATGACTTAAGGGCAATTGCCAGAATTGCAGTCATTGAGGGAAGCAGTCATATGGGGGGGATCCCTTAATGATCATAATGAATGACCAGAATTTCAGGCTCATTTGTGGTTGTGAGAACTACCTGTAAATTGATTCAAAAACCTTCAAATTGACTTAAAAATAGATTTTTGCTGATGTGCATTTATAGTTTCATCAAATTGGACATTTCAATCAATTTAATTGACTTGTCTCCTTGAATTAATTCCCAAATTTGAATTGGATTTTGTCAGATTTGCATAGTCCTAGTAATTACTGGAGCTCTAGTCAAAATCTGTATATTTGTGTATAATGAAAGCAAGCTCTTCTCTCTGCATATATAATCTCAGTCTTTCGCTCATTCTCTTTATAATCATTCACAATTATAGACATGAGTAATAAAACATCTTCAGCATGATTGCATGATTAGTTGTTTCTTTTTTGGCGCTTCCTGGTTTCCTAAAGAAGGTGACCATGGCCCTCCTTTTAAATGAATACAAAATATCACCCTCCCTCATCTCATTTCATTGGCATTTACAGATCATTATCCAGTATTTTAACATAAACAATATTAAAAGCTTGATTACTTTTATTTGTATGCTGTAGAACACCTATATTTTATAAAAGGCTGTCTAGGAAACATGTTATTTTCCTAAATTCCATTGGAAGGACTATTATTCAAGCTACAGCCATAGCCTAAGAAATTCTAAGAAGCTTTGTACTGCTTTTTAGAATGACAAGTGTTCATTACTTTGGAACTACACAATATTTTCCTGCCCCATCATGGACATCTACCAAATCTTGCAATACCAAAGCAGCTACCTGAACTAACGTAGAAGCTGAGCTAAGGAGAAATGGAGTAAATCTAATGGAGTAAATCTTTTCAAGAAAAATCAGGCCACATCAGCCTTGGAATCCCTTTTCTAATCTCTCTCAGAGTACTTCATTTGGGATTGGAAAAATGCAAAGAAAAGAATCATCATTCTCATTACTCCATCACCATCACTGATAATAATAATAAAACCTCTTGATCCAAGTGTCTGTACATAAAGGTAAACCAGCTGTATAATATCAGAAAAGGTTTACATTTAATGAATTGTATCTATACATGTAGTCTTGATTTACAACCATTGGTTTAACAGTTTTTAAAAATTACAAAGGCTGTGAAAAAGATGGCTTACAACCCGTCCTCGCATTTGCAACTGTCACAGCATCCCCAAGGTGACATGATGAATGTTCAGGTGCATGACACCCAGCATGTACTGTATTTACAATGTTTGCACCATCCCAGGGTCACGTGATTGCCTTTCCAATCTCAGTGACAAAGTCAATGAGAGAAGTTGGAATTGCTTAATGGCCACATGGTTCATTTAACAACTGCAGTGATTTGCTTATCGACTGTGGCAAAAATGGTCATAAAATCAGGTGCAACTCATTCAATAACCATCTTGCTTAGCAGTAGAAATTTTGGTCCCAATTGTGATTGCAAGTTGAGGACCATCTGCAATGTATTACCATTTAATGTACAGTTATTTACCAGACCTAAATTGATTCCTAGTGAAAACATTTCTCTTCTGAAAAAAATAAATTTCTTTTTTAAAAAAAGCATATTTGTGCACAAGCATTATTGTGAAACTTAATTCAGTTCTATTTGCATAGTATGCCTGGCTGCCAAACCACAGCTTATGTGCATGTAGCCTCTGCCTGAGGGAAAAATAAGTTGGTGTCCCCTCCCATACCATGTGGAGGAACCAATTGAACTACTGACTGTGGAAGAGGGCCTTCTGAGAGGAGTAAGCTAGTTTAGGAAATGTAGGGCTGCAAAGCTGTGTTGATAATAGGAAAATAGCCTGGAGCTTGGAAAGAATAGCTGAGAAACTATCATTGCTATGTCTCAAAAGGCCACTTCAGCCACTTGTTTCTCTCTGCCAAATGATTGAGGTGGCTCTTTGCCTGGTAATTGGATGAGGTAATTTTCAGGGGATTCTTTTAAGTGGGAAAGCAATGCTCCCAAAATGCCAGACAAAATTTGGGAAATGGGTCAGTTTAATGGAAAAAGAAGTCTACAGCCCTAAAATGTCACCCTGAATAGCCAACGTACCAAGAACTATGTATATATAGAATCCAAAGGAATTGTCTCTGCATTCTGAAGTATCTACCTGTTAAAGACATCACTCTTAAGGCAGGGCCTATAGCAGGGCTTTTCAACCTTTTCACAGGTTCTACCACTTTTATGACATGACCACCAGTTGTACTTTGGCACCTGGCAGTCGTACCACCAGTTGAAAAGCCCTATCTTATAGCCCTGTTTCATCCTTCTAAAACCAGGCCTGTTATTTCACATGAATATTGCTGAAGCCAAACTTTTGGCCAGGAGGCTTTCCTTGATTCATCAATTAGCATTTTTGGGTAAGTTAGCCTGGAGATACAACTGAATAAATCATCACAAGATGGGAATGATAAGCAAATGTTCCTTATCGTGTATTTTTCTTTACCTGGACACCATCACTATAATTGTTTTCACTATAATTGTTTTCATTACGTTATAATTGTTTTAATTACATTATTGTTTTCATTACATTTTTATTATGTTATAAGCCACTTTGGAGAGCGACACAAATTTAATAAATAAATAATCATTATTCTGCTTATTTTCCCAATTATTTTATTCCACTCCAGCTTTAAAGTGGGTGTAGATTATTCCTCAAAGAGTAAGTAATATTCCCTCTTCCTGCTTTGCTTGTTTAGTTTGAGAACATTTAGCCGGCATATGTAGCTTATTATAACTTACTTATTAAGATGGTGATCTAAACTTGACTTGACAAATAAATAAATCGGTACAGGAGGAGCTCTTTTATTTAGAAAAATAAAACATTTATTTTATTTTTAAAAACTACAAATCCAATTGACCGAAATGTCTGGTGATTTTTCAACATCAGCTTGTTAGCTTAAGGACAGGAGTTATCATTTATCAAAGTACATGCTGAAAAATCAGTGAAACTGAATGCTGATGAAGAATGCTTGATTTATGCCCCATAAACTAGCTAGCATTTTGCTATATTTCTAAGCACAGCTTAAAAGGCGTGTATTCTTTTTAAAAAACTTTAATGAATGATAAATTTTTACTAAAGGTGAATAAACTGTAACAGAACTAACATATAGCAGAATATCCATTGAACATCTGAAGGAAGCAATAAGTTCCATTGATTCTGCTGATGTAGAGTAATATCAAAATGAAAATCATTGAGGGAAAATCAGACTCAAAGTATTGGAAAAGTTCAATATTGTTAGCTACACTGTGGACGCAGATCAAATGCTGCTGGTCAGGTACAACATTACATTTTCCAGTAAACTGAAACTGTACCAGCAAAAACTTGTTATGATCTGATTATAAATAAACAAGCCCTTTCTCATGTTGCTTATGGCAACTAGAATCACATGGGAAATAAGAATGAGGTGTTTTTTTTATTAAATGTAAGAGTTAAAAATTATTTTTATGTCCCAGTGAAAATGTAACAAGAAGTTAGGCCTTAACAGGACTGCAAATAGTACTGCCTCTATCAGCTGCATTTTTGGTAGCTGCTGCAGCTGATGGGAAAAATATATCTTTGTAACTATATTAGCATATAAATTACAAACTTTTTACATAATTAGGGCCCCTTTCAAAAGAGACAGTATCAATGCAGAAACTTGCTATTTCTTTCCACTGTTTGACCAATCAAGAACATTGACTGGGGAACCTGATTGACTCTGCATGCAATAATCATTTCAGATTATGAACAAGCACAGGTGCATTAAAAGGTATCTCCATCACTTGACTACAAAACTATAACCTGCACTCCTTTGAAACTGAGGTGTCCCTGCCTCCCACTATTCAGCAGTTTTCAGGTATAATTTTGTATAATCTGGTTCCTTCTTGCAATCATGATTCTACCCCATCACCCTTTCACTGCATGAGTTGTGAATGTAAAGTTTCATCCAAATTATGAAAATGTATTTTCTAGTGTACATTTCTGACACAACATACATGCTGAGGCTTTTTGCTAGGCTCATCAGCCCATCTCCCTTTAATTATATTTATTTGACATAAGCCAGTCCAAAGGTACAAGTAAATTAGGCTTTTTATTTCACTTTCATCTTTCTCATTTACATGTATTTAGAAGGAGAAAATACAGGTGAAACTCGAAAAATTAGAATATCGTGCAAAAGTTCATTTATTTCAGTAATGCAACTTAAAAGGGGAAACTAATATATGAGATAGACTCATTACATGCAAAGCAAGATAGTTCAAGCCGTGATTTGTCATAATTGTGATGATTATGGTGTACAGCTCATGAAAACCCCAAATCCACAATCTCAGAAAATTAGAATATTACATGCAATCTATAAAACAAGGAGTGTACATAGAACAATATCGGACCTCTGAAAAGTATAAGCATGCATATGTACTCAGTACTTGGTTTGGGCCCCTTTTGCAGCAATTACTGCCTCAATGCGGCCTGGCATGGAAGCTATCAGCAAGTGGCACTGCTGAGGTGTTATGGAAGACCAGGATGCTTCAATAGCGGGCTTCAGCTCTTCTGCATTGTTCGGTCTCATGTCTCTCATCTTTCTCTTGGCAATGCCCCATAGATTCTCTATGGGGTTCAGGTCAGGCGAGTTTGCTGGCCAATTAAGCATAGTAATCCCACAGACATTGAACCAGGTTTTGGTGCTTTTGGCAGTGTGGGCAGGTACCAAGTCCTGCTGGAAAATGAAGTCAGCATCCCCATAAAGCTCATCTGCGGAAGGAAGCATGAAGTGCTCCAAAATCTCCTGGTAGACAGCTGCGTTGACCCTGGACTTAATGAAGCACGGTGGACCAACACCAGCAGATGACATGGCTCCCCAAATCAACACAGACTGTGGAAACTTCACACTGGACTTCAAGCATCTTGCAGTGTGTGCCTCTACATTCTTCCTACAGACTCTGGGTCCTTGGTTTCCAAATGAGATGCAAAAGTTGTTCTCATCAGAAAAGAGAACTTTGGACCACTGAGCAACAGACCAGGTCTGTTTTTCTTTAGCCCAGATGAGATGCTTCTGATGTTGTTTGTTGTTCAGGAGCGGCTTCACGAGGAATACGACATTTGAAGCCCATGTCCAGGATCCGTCTGTGTGTGGTGGCTCTTGATGCACTGACTCCAGCTTCAGTCCACTCCTTGTGAAAGTCCCCAACCCTTTGAATGGCCTTTTCCTGACAATCCTCTCCAGGCTGCGGTCATCCCTGCTGCTTGTGCACCTTTTTCTTCCACACTTTTCCCTTCCACATAACTTTCTATTAATGTGCTTTGATACAGCACTTTGGGAACATCCAACTTCTTTTGCAATTACCTTTTGAGGCTTTCCCTCCTTATGCAGGGTGTCAGTGATGGTTTTCTGCACAACTGTCAGGTCAGCAGTCTTCCCCATGATTGTGATTCCTACTGAACCAGACTTAGAGACCATTTAAAAGCTCAGGAACCCTTTGCAGGTGTCATGGCTTAATTAGCTGATTAGAGTGGGACACTTTGAGCCTAGAATATTGCACCTTTTCACAATATTCTAATTTTCTGAGATTGTGGATTTGGGGTTTTCATGAGCTGTAAGCCATAATCATCACAATTCTGACAAATCAGGGCTTGAACTATCTTGCTTTGCATGTAATGAGTCTATCTCATATATTAGTTTCCCCTTTTAAGTTGCATTACTGAAATAAATGAACTTTTGCTCAATATTCTAATTTTTCGAATTTCACCTGTATGTAAGAGTTTTCTTTTGTAATTTTTCCAGTTCCATTTTTTCCTTCATTTTTATCATTAAATTGTTTTTTTCATCAATCATTTTATCCATTAAAATATGAAACTTGCAGATTATTTTGCAATTTTTCTGAGTGGTTCTGGAAAGTGTTTGGTTTAATATCTAATAAAGGTGACTAATAAATTCTAGCCAACCATTCAGCTCTTTATAAACACAACAGTTTATTTTAATGCTTTGTCTGGCCTTTTTATCATAAAACCGTGAATCAGTTTCTTTGTCAAATTCACACTTCATAGACTTGATTGGTTATTAATTTTAAGGAATCTTTACAGTTATGTAATAGCACTAAAAAGTCAAAATCAAAAAGGTGAAGACTTCATGCTTTGGGATGTTTCTGGGACATAAATGCTGTTTTCTTGGCAGGACAATGAAAGTGATTTCCTATTATTGTCTTCTGGCATGCTTTTTCAATGATAACCCTGGGATTTTCTGGCTGTCTTTTATCCAATTATTAGTTACATGCAGCCCTCCTCATCTTTTTAGGAAGAATCAGAACTTGAGAGCTAAGCATCTCTTACCTAAGTGATTGGTTGCCCACCACAGCCAAGACATCAGAATGGAATCTGACAGACTTTTTACCATAAATGTGGATAAGAGCCCTGGTGGCACAGTGGTTAGAATGCAGTACTGCAGGCTAACTCTGCCCACAACCTGGTGATCAATCCTGACCGGTTCAAGATTGACTCAGCCTTTCATCCTTCTGAGGTCGGTAAAATGAGGACCCATATTGTTGGGGGCAATATGCTGACAGTTAAAACTATAGAGAGTGCTGTAAAACACTATGGAGTGGTATAGAAGTCTAAGTGCTATTGCTATACATGAGGATATGTGAGAAAGATATAACATAAATAATACTTTTACCTCATAATTCTGGACTACTATGAAAAAGCCTGGATTGGTGTCATTAGGTCATTGCTGTTTAATTATCTTGCTTCCTTCGGTTTGATTTGTATCTTGAGAGCATGCAGATATTACAGAGCATATAGGAATGTTGGTATATCTGGTACAGTCTCCTTTCATTTCTATTGATATCCTATTTTTGGCATCTTGAAGAAAAATACTTTTTCTTCTCAAAGAAGAGTAAAGCCAAAAGCAGCTGGGAACAAATGGCCTCAAAAGGTTGCATTATAATGTCCTTTTCCCAGTGATGATATTAAAGAAAGTGCAGTCCAGCATATGTCAACTTGACTTCTACATTATTTTCCAGCCAACTAACACTCACCTCATATTGTCCAGGCTACCTATAAATTGGTCAATCCAGTACTTAAGCATGAAAAATTGAAATGTTCTAGCTTTCATGAGATAAAATTGAGTAAATCATCAGCTTATTTTAACAGATGATAGACAGCATGCATTTTAGCTAGTTAAGTGGTTTTCTCCACCCCCACACTCCACTTGCAAGTGCTTCATACTTTCTAAAAGTTAGAATCCTCCGTCTTTCCACTGATGTAACTAGCCATGGAAAAAATCATCTTGACTTGTATCCTGGGGAAAAAAGTGTTAACACTTAGCTACATGATTTGCTAAAACTAAAACTTCTGTGAAACACTTCCTCTTGATTCTAGCAAACCTTTGGAAAATAGATAATAGATAACGTTGAAGATAACATTTTAAGAAATTTTATAAAGCTTCAGTTATAATTTAACCTCATTTTTATCTTTGTCCTCATGGTAGTGATTTACATAGTAAGGTGGGCTCACCCTTGGTCTTTGATTCTTCACGTTTTTATGAAGTACCCCCTACATTTTAAATATTTGGATGCCAACTATAAATTGGATTATAATTACTATTTGATCTGAGAAGCAGAATGAAATAACTCTGTATGATCTAGGGTTCATGATAAATATTAGTAGCAAGCAATCTAATCTTTAGTCATTGTCTCTAGTGAACATATTTGGTATTTTGATTAATAAGTATCCTTTGATCTCCTTTTAGGATACCGCCCTCTCTCAAAAACAATGTCAGTAAATTATAAAATGCATTAAAACCACTGAAGAATTTTAAAATTATTACAAAAAAACAGGCTAAAGTCAGAAATCAGAAGTATTCATAGGGTCCAATGCTTTCATCAAAATGACTGTGTTCTTATGTGCAATCAAAGGGATGCTTCTGCCAGAAACATTCCAACATAAAATAGATGTTTCAAATAAATTCATTCTCTGATTAAAGGGTGCCTTCATACCACATACAAACCAAGCCAAACCAAATCTTTTCCAAGCAAAATTTCACTACAAATATTATTGCGCTTATTTGTATCTGGTATGCCACCCAGAGTCACTTGATTTTGATATGGGTGACTAAATTATATAAATAAAAATGAGTGAATAAAATCTTATGGAAAGTGGTGTCATCCAGCCATGATTTCTCAAAGGCAATAATTTCCAGCATTGCATCTTTACCAAGCTTTTTCAACAAACAAAACCATGATGGGATTTTAGTTGGGTTTGATTGCAAACCAAGTACTTTCAGTCTATGGAGATACTCCATCATCCAAGTCATGGTTGACCCAAAGATGCTTTTTCAAAACTGGACTTTCTCTGTCTTGTCTTTGAAGATGTTTCACTTCTCATCCAAGAAGTTTCTTCAGTTCTAACTTAGAACTATTAGAAGCGTTCTAACTATTCTTAGAACTGAAGAAGTTTCTTGGATGACAAGTGAAACTTCTTCAAAGAAAAGACAGAGAAAGCCCATTTGCCTTTTGAAAAAGGACCTTTGGGACTTTCAGGATTTTTAGACCCTATTTTATTTTCTTAAGGAAAAATTATTATTACTGATTATCCTTGGAGGCGGGAGAGATTGGCAAGCAGTAGAAAATCAGATATGTGAGCCAGGCTGGGAAGATCTTATATGGAAACTAGACTGGCCTTGTTTTAATTCTTTCTTTGAAAGCCAAGGCTGTTCAGCAGGGAAGTATTATTTACATTCTACACTGTGCATTTGTTATGCTCATTAACATAGTTATGATAATTTTCTTCTAAATAATGCTTCGTCATTTCAAATCTATTATTAAACTTTCTCTTGCTTCTCTGCTGTCATTCCAGTTAAGTGGTTAATCCAATACTGAAAAATTAAGAGGTGAGAAAAGCAAATGGTGCTTCACACCTCAGTGCATCTTTGTCTACTGATTATCTTCTGGTATTTTTCCTAGTATACCTGATGTGGATGACTGCAATCTTAACCCTCATTAAAACTGCCAGGGCCTAGAAGAAACTGCAAAATAGCTGTGCTTGTATGTAAAGGTTCAGGATCATTTCTTAACGGACTATTTCAAGACAAGGAAGCAGGTGACAAAATAAACACCACCTCTACAAACTGCATTAACAGAGAATCTAGTTTTCTCAGTACAATTCATCTTAAGCAATACTAATGACTGAATTAAATGTAGATTGGACTCAAGCACAGTTTTGTAGAATTTGGCGGCCTAACTTTGCTGGTATGGCAGCTCAGGGATCAAATCATTTCTTGATTATCTTTCTAAATCTATCCCAATGGCGTTCAGGACATTTACAGAAATGGAATTTCTGCAAATAGACTGAGCTGGAATGCCTTATTAGTGATGTCCATGTTATTCAATATTTTTCCCAGAGAGATTCACTAAACTCCTCATTTGCTCATTTTTTTAACGGCATGTAAAGAAAGTTTGATTTTTCTGGTGCTTAGGAATGTTCGGGCTGTTGATTCATTTTAAGTAGGGGCTGAAATTATTTTTGTTCGCTACTTAGAGGCTCATGCTGCTTCTATATCTTATATATACATCCCTTGGCCTTGCCCTTTCTCCCATAGGCTTCTCTATTTGTTCCAGCAAAGCTATGTGAAAAGTCCTTCCATGCACCTTCTTTTATGCTTTAAAACTATTTTCTCTTTTGTAATAATAATTTTACTGAAGTTTAAAATACAAGGATAAAAAACTAATACAAATTAAGAAAATATAAAAAGAAAAAGCAAGAAATTAAAAAGTACAGAGTGTCAGAATCCATTTATATCACATTTCATAATTGTATAAGTAGAACAACGTGCTATTACTGGGGATTCTGCCATCTCTCCGAGGGGGGGGGAGAGGATGGTTACTAAAGCGATTTTCAAACAACAGGGGATGTTTTAACGGGGGAAGGGAGGGGGACAGACAGATCTGGTTTGTGTCTTCATTTACAACTGAAAAAGGGAAGCAATAACCATAAAACCAAGGAGAGTTCCCTTTCCCATGGAAGGACCTGACACCTAGCAACTGACGACAGCCTGACCAAATGGATGAGGGGAGGGACTGGAATGGGAATGGTTTATATAGGATTGAAATGTAACTTTTCTCAGATTCCGTCTTGTATTCCCACAATCAATTCCTTCCTAGTAAACATTTTCCTTTTGGACTAAACTTGCATCCAAGAGTTCTTATTTCCTAAGATGTGGATTGAGGTGGGTCCTGACAGTAGACGGAATCTGCTTTAAGAGTCAACCTGGAAGGGAAAAACCTTACCGGGGGACTTTGCAACAAATACAAATGTCTGGCGACGAAGTAAGAGAGGAGGGAAGCCCCATGGAGGGGGAGTCTTCCCCCCAAATGGAATCCCAGAGACAATGGGAAACTGAAGCAGCATATTCCCCCGGGGAAGAAGCGGTGGAGCAGTACGACCGAAAACCCCGGTGGTCGATGGGCGTTGGAAGGAAAAGTGAGTGGGAAAAGGCTTCGGGAGAAAAGACCCTGAGGCGTAGTAACCACCAACCGGAATGGAGGCAAGAGATGGAGAGTTCCCTGCACGCCAGCGAGGAGGAGCGGATCCTGGAAAAGGCCATTGATCTGATGAAAGCAACCCTGAGTTCACTGAGGGAGGAGAGAGCTGAAAATCGCAACTGAGGCAGCGCCTGGGGACGCAACTGGAAAGGTAACGGAGGGGATCCAACACCTGAAACCCCGGGGCCATCCAATGGAACAGGAATTGCTGCCTCAGCAGTACCCCCCCCAGAACCACAGATGGGGACCAGGATGAGGAGCGATACCGGCCACGGCGCAGACAACGCTCCAGCCAAAGACTCCCGCCCCTGGAAGTCAAATTCAAGGGGGAGCCATCACGACTGGGATTTTTCCTAACCCAAGTCCTCAGCTACATGGAAGAGTATGGACGGGACATCCCCAGTGACAAAACACGCATCCGAATTGTGCAATCTGCCCTGGACGGGATGGCTGCAGACTGGGTGGTGAACTTGCATGACTCCAACGCCCCAGAACTCAACAACTTCAACCGATTCATGTCATCTTTGAGGCGACGGTTCGAGGATCCTTTGGCTGACCGTAAGGCCCGGGAGAGAATCAAAACGGTGAGGCAGGGCAGGCGAGCAGTGGCTGATTATACCCAAGAATTCCGAGCCATTGCCAGCAACCTGAACTGGCCAGAAGACATCCTCCTTAGCCATTTCAAAGACGGTCTGAACTACGACCTGTATGATGCTTGCCTGCCTCGAGGAGACCCACCCCACCTTGACGACTGGTACATCCTGGCGGAGGAAGTGGAAATAGACCTACTGAAGAGACACCGCAGAGGAAAACCATGGGGCCGCCTGCCACCTGAGCAAACACGTGAGGGGGAAAACCCACCAGCCACAGCCAAAAAATCAACAAGTTGCTTCAACTGCGGGAGAGAGGGCCACCGTGCTGCAGAATGTCGTTCAAAAGCCCCCCCACGAAAACCAGAGGCATCATCCTCCAAGAAGCCGGGGAAGCCCCAAGGCAACACAAAAGAATCTTCCATGAAGGGGACAGAGGCTGTAGAGTCCACAACTCCTGCCAGGAACTGGGACTGGACTCCGGCCTGCACCGCAGGGACGGTGGACAACTCGGAAGACAGCTCAGAGGGAGAACCATTGGTAAGTGGACCCCTTCCACCCATACTTAAGACAGTGACTATATTAGCTTCCCCTATGCCTGAAGCAGCCAAAATAAAAGCTCTGATAGACTCTGGGTGCATCCGCTGCCTTATCAGCCCAACGCTGGTGGAGAGATTGAGCATCCCAGTGAGGAGGCTAAAACATCCAATCTCTTTTAGTCAATTAGATGGGACAATAGCAGGGGGAGGACCAGCCACCCTAGCCACTTTACCAATCCACCTATCACTGGGGCCCCATGAGGAGGACATAACGTTTATAGTGGCCCCAGGCATGGAATGCCCAATGATCCTAGGACTGGAATGGCTGAAGAAATGGAACCCCGGGATAAACTGGAGGACAGCAGAACTCAACTTCCCAAAGGGGGGGCAGAAGAACGTAGACTCCAAAAGCACCCCCCCAACCCAGAGGGAGGAGACAGCAGCAGTGGGGAAAGAGAAGGGATTACCAGAGATACCAGAGGAATACAGGGACCTGGCTGAGGTTTTCAGTGAGGAAAGACCAGATGAGCTTCCCCCCCACCGCCCCACAGACTGCACCATAGAATTCAAACCTGGGGCAAAACTCCCAAAACCCAGGATGTATGCCATGAGCCCAAGGGAAATGGCAGAAATGGAGAGATTC
The DNA here is from genome assembly GCF_947247035.1 of Vipera ursinii. NCBI lineage: Eukaryota > Metazoa > Chordata > Lepidosauria > Squamata > Viperidae > Vipera > Vipera ursinii. Next base: position 251,125,435 of record NC_139513.1, read on the forward strand.
ATAAACAAAAACTTAGAAAGAGGATTTATTGAGCCTGCCAAACCCAAAGTGGCCGCCCCGGTTCTGTTCAGGGAGAAGAAGGATGGGTCCTTTCGTTTGGTTGTGGACTATAGAAATTTGAACACAATTCGTGAATGTAATCTGTACCCCCTTCCCCTAATGAAGGATATGTTATCCCACCTATCGAAAGGAAAGATTTTTACCAAACTAGACCTGAGGGAAGCATACTTCCGTATTAGGATTAAGGAAGGAGACGAATGGAAGACTGCATTCAACTGCCCAATGGGGTGCTATCAATTCAAAGTATTGCCATTCGGACTGCAAGGGGCCCCCGCAGTCTTTATGAAATTAATTAATGATGTGCTGAGAGAGCACCTATATAAGGGGGTCCTGGTTTACCTCGATGACATCCTTATCTTCACAGAAACCAAAGAGGAACATATCAAACTAGTCAGAGCAGTCCTGAAGAAGTTGCGAGCTGCCCACTTATATGCTAAATTATCGAAGTGTGAATTCCATCAGGAAAAAATCGACTACCTGGGATATCACATATCTCCAGAGGGCATCGAAATGGACCCGAGAAGGTCAGGGCAGTACTAGAGTGGGCACCCCCCCGCACACGGAAGCAATTGCAAAGTTTCCTGGGGTTTGCAAACTTCTACCGCCAATTCATCCCCGCATTTGGCCAAATAGCCATGCCCCTCACAAATTTGTTGAAAACGAAGGGGGGGGGTCACCCGTGAAACCCAGCCAGCCTCTGAAATGGTCAATGGAATGTCAAGCAGCATTTCAGAGGCTAAAGAGACTTTTTTCTGCTGAACCTGTCCTAAAACACCCAGATCCCGACAAACCTTTTGTAATACAGGCAGATGCGAGTGATGTAGCGGTAGGAGCCGTACTATTACAAGAAAATGATGGGGGGACATTGCAACCATGCGCATACACATCCAGAAAACTCACAGAAACAGAACAACGCTGGCCAATATGGGAAAAAGAGGCATTCTCATTGAGGTGGGCATTACTAACATGGCGCCAATTTTTAGAAGGAAATAAAATACCTTTCCAGGTCTGGACAGACCACAAAAATTTGGAAGCACTAAAAACGCCCAGGAAGCTCACTCCTAAGCAAGCCCGCTGGTCCCAACATTTTCACCGATTCAATTTCACTCTCAAACACTTACCGAGGGGAAAGAACTTCCTTGCAGATGCATTATCCCGCATGCCCCAATATAACAGCACAAGAGTTACTGACTTTAAACCACTTGTACCGGAACAACAACTGGCAGCACCAGTCACCACCAGGGCACAAGAAAAAATGAAGCCGAAGGTAGATAGCCAAACTGGAATAGAATTCAGGAAATCTTTGGAAAGTGATGAATGGTTCCAGAAAAATAAACATGTGTGCACAATTAAAGATGGACTGCCGTGGGTGGGGGAGAAGCTATATATACCTGCCACACAGAGAATCAATTTCATGCAACTGTGCCATGATACAAAATCAGCAGGACACTTTGGCTTTGTAAAAACCTTACACTTAACTAAAAGGCAATTTTGGTGGCCATCTATGAAAAAGGACATAGAAAGCTATGTGGGTAGCTGTCAAATTTGCGTGATGGCCAAAAGACTGCAAGGGAAACCGCCAGGCCTGTTACAACCGGTGGCAAACCCCTCAGCCCCATGGAAAGAAATAGCCATGGATTTTATCGTAGAACTGCCAGAAAGTAATGGAAACACCGTAGTCTGGACTGTCACAGATCTTTTCTCTAAGCAAGTACACTTCATACCTTGCCAAAAAATCCCGACTGCAAAAGCATTAGCAAAACTTTTTGTACAGCATATTTACAGATTGCACGGGGTACCACAACGCATCATATCTGACAGAGGGGTGCAATTTACATCGGCATTTTGGAAAGAATTTTTATCCCTCTTAGGAACCACCCAAGGACTGTCATCTAGTCACCATCCTCAGACAGACGGAGCTTCTGAAAGACTTAATAATATACTTGAACAATATCTGAGATGCTATATTAATTTTCAGCAGTCCGACTGGACGGACCTACTGCCTTTTGCAGAAGTAGCATATAATAATGCAGTCCACTCAAGCACAGGTTACACTCCTTTTCAAGTAGCTACAGGCCAGAGTTTCAACCCAATACCAGAACTAACCCCAAAAGAACCGGTTATCCCTGATCTGAAGGAATGGATTGCTCAATTACAAAATACATGGCCAATCATTAGGAAAGCGTTGGAAAATGCCAGAAAAGCATACAAGACACAGGCAGACAAAAAAAGAACCGATCCCACACCATTTAGGGTAGGAGAGATGGTATATTTATCCACAAAATACCTGAAATCACTCCAACCCTGTAAAAAACTAGGACCAAAATATATTGGACCCTTTCCAATTAAAAGAATCATAAACCCAGTAACAGTTGAATTAGAACTACCCAAAAATCTTAGACGAATACACCCAACCTTCCACTGCAGTCTATTAAAGAGAGAACAACAATCTCCACTACGAGGAAAAATCCCACCACCACCACCCCCCATCATGGTGGAAGGAGAACAACATTTTGAAGTGAAAGAAATCTTAGATTCCAGAAAACACCATGGAACGATACAATATTTAGTGGCATGGAAACACCTCCCCTCCTCAGAAAACGAGTGGGTTAACAAACTCCATGTTAAAGCACCTAAGTTGCTTAAGAGGTCTCATACAGAATATCCAAACAAACCAGGCTAACATTTATATGTTTTCTTTCCCCACAGATGGACTCATCTTTTTTCTGAAAGGAGAGCCGAATGTCAGAATCCATTTATATCACATTTCATAATTGTATAAGTAGAACAACATGCTATTACTGGGGATTCTGCCATCTCTCCGAGGGGGGGGGAGAGGATGGTTACTAAAGCGATTTTCAAACAACAGGGGATGTTTTAACGGGGGAAGGGAGGGGGACAGACAGATCTGGTTTGTGTCTTCATTTACAACTGAAAAAGGGAAGCAATAACCATAAAACCAAGGAGAGTTCCCTTTCCCATGGAAGGACCTGACACCTAGCAACTGACGACAGCCTGACCAAATGGATGAGGGGAGGGACTGGAATGGGAATGGTTTATATAGGATTGAAATGTAACTTTTCTCAGATTCCGTCTTGTATTCCCACAATCGATTCCTTCCTAGTAAACATTTTCCTTTTGGACTAAACTTGCATCCAAGAGTTCTTATTTCCTAAGATGTGGATTGAGGTGGGTCCTGACACAGAGAAAAAAATGGGAAGGTAAAATATAAAAATGATGTATAAGAAAATTACTTCTTCCTTTATCACATCACGCACAAGCAATTTCAGTAGCTTATCATCTTATCTAATGTTCTAAGCAAAGATCTTTTCATCTTATATTTCATCTTTTATCTATTGACAAATAATAAAGCTTCATCATTCCATCTTAATCAGCCAAAGTCCATTAAGAGTTACCATAAATAACTATGTATTTTAATTTTAAATGAGTAAATCAATTCATATTCCTTTCCTTAACAGAGTAACTTATCATTTTCTCTAGAAACACAACAAAAAACTCTTCTTATTTTATCTCATCTCTCTAAAAAAATTTTTTAAAGCCCTATTATTCAGACTTTCCATTAAGTGCTACTGGAAGCAAAAACATGCTGTACATCTTAATCTTTAATCATGAATTTGCTTAATAAAACATTTCACTAGTAAAACAAATAGATTTCCTTGCCTATGTTTAGATGCATATACATTCAGATATTAATACAGGTGATAGGCAAAGAAAAAATGAGGCTTCATAACTGTGCAGGTTGATACTGTACTTAATCCCATCAGCTTCACTGGTTCTTGATTGCTACCATGCTGGCTGGGGAATTTTGGGAGTTGAAGTCCACAAGTCTTAAAGTTGCCAAGGTTGGACATATCTGCTTTAGATGAAGATGTTCTAGGAAAACTATGATGTAAACTAGGAAAATAATTCTTTGGATATTGACCTATTTTTTCTATTTGCAAAAAAGAAAATAGGTTAGTAAACACCTTTATGTCAGACTGCTAAGGAAGTATAAAGGTAAAGGTAAAGGTTCCCCCGCACACATGTGCTAGTCGTTTCCGACTCTAGGGGCCGGTGCTCATCTCCGTTTCAAAGCCGAAGAGCCAGCGCTTGTCCGAGGACGTCTCCGTGGTCATGTGGCCGGCATGACTAGACGCCAAAGGCGCATGGAACGCTGTTACCTTCCCACCGTAGTGGTCCCTATCTTTCTACTTGCATTTTTACGTGCTTTCGAACTGCTAGGTTGGCAGAAGCTGGGACGAATAACAGGCGCTCACTCTGTTACGCGGCACTCAGGATTCGACCCGCCAAACTGCCAACCTTCTGATCGACGCGTTCAGCATCCTAACCCACTGAGCCATCGTGCTGTACTAAATCCCATTGAGTTCTAAAGCTCTTACTTCTAGTTAAGGATGTGTGAAAATTTTATTCTGCTTTACTCAGTGTGCTAGCACAGTCTCCTCTTGTTTACTTCCATTTGTAGATAACATATCTGCACCAAAAAGGCTCTACTTCTATGGAAACACTACCATTGGCAGATTCTTATCTTCATTATTCGTCATCCATATAGAAAAAAAATATTTTCTCAAGAGGAGGGCAGGTTACTATGTTTGCCTTCATACCTCTTGAAGTAAGATTATTATTTTTTTCTTTTCTGCCTCTGTTTCAACCACTGTGTGTACCTCTTACTTTGTACTCACTTTCAATAATCTTTATCTATTACCATATTCACATCTGAGAGAAACCCTCAACATCAGACCAGACTACCTTGAGCTTGGTTTTTTTTTACAAACATTGTGCAATGCAAAATAAACCATCCAACAAACTGAAGCATGTGCAAGTATTTTTAAAAATATATAAAATGTTTTATTTCCAGTGCAAAGGAACCATTGAAAGAGGCATGATTTATTGCCGAGAATGGCTGACTAAAATACATAAGTTTCTCTTGCAGAATGCAAATGCTCGTGTATTTGTATATGCAAACTCTGGAAAAATTAATACAGAAGTCTACATAGCATAAATAGTAAAATTTAACTGAAATTATTTTTTCCTTAGTAGAAGTGATAAATTTGGCTTGCTTTTCCTTTGGTAGATAAGAAATAGGGCATTTAGTTGCATGAAGCCATTTATCCTTGTAATCTGTTTTCATTAAATTGCAAATGTCGCTCTCTTCGCAATTGCTCTGTATATTTGATTTATTTGAAAAGATGCAATATAAACTTTTAAGATTCAATCTTCCATAAGATTGCACTTCAAAACATCTTATTTTTCTTCTCCCCCTTTCTGCAAAATTAGGTTTCCTCAAGATTTATTCAAATATTTTATTAGAGTAGCTGTAATATGCCACACTTTATTATGGCTTGATCCAATACTTTACTAGTATCTGCTGAAGACACTTATATCCTACTCCCCAAACTTCACACCCTACTGGGTGTGAGTCACTGTGTTGTTTTTGATACATCAAATTTGAGGAGGGATTTTGGGTTTGACACTAATTATGAAAAAAAGATGAAGACAAAATGATTCTGGAGAAGGGGTTTATAACTGCAGCAAATAGTGCTTCCATATTTCAGTCAAAAAAATTATGTGTGTCCATGATGCCACTAGGAGTCAAGTTTAGTTTGAAGGAGATTTCACCTTTATTTCCATACAGCTCAGGCCCAGACTATGCAAAAAGCCTGTGTATCTTTTGCATACTGTAGGTATGCTGAATTTATTGAAAGAAAAGAATCAATAGTGCATGATGAAAAAGGTTAATGGCACAGTCCAATGCTCTCCAAGGTCTCCATACATATACATAGAGAAGATTCTAACAGTGTTTAAGTATACCTGAAATTGATTACCTGGATCCAACTGTGATGCATGTGCATTTTCTAAATAAATTTCTTCCCATGTTTTCCTCTTTCATCTGATTGATGTTCTAACAAAATGCACTAACCAACAAAATTAACCTTAAGAAGAGTTTGTTCCAACATTCTTGTGGGAGAAAAATGAATATGAATACTATCAGCCAGAAGCTAAAGGGAAGATGCTTAAAGAGCCACTAAATGAAATCTTCCTGGAGAAGAATCTTATCAAGTTCTCTAGATACTTTTCCGAAAACAAGATGTAAATATATGTCCTATTAAGAAATCTGAGCATACCATAATTTTTTTCTTCAGAATTTGACTATTAGTCCGGTGAGGTCTATTCTAGGTAGACTGACCGGCAGTGGCTCTTTAAATTTAATGTGGATCTTTCTTAGCATTTGCTTGCTTGATCTTTTTAACATCAACATCAGGTTTGAACCTGAGGATTTGCTATATCCCTGAACTGTGATTTTTGTCACAGAGATCTGCCAACCAATTCTAATCCCTCATTAATCATCTATTTGATGAGAAGAATTTGTGATAAAAAGCCCCAGGTTTGTGTGATACCAAGGTTCAGAGATGGAGGAAGAAAATATAGTCTGCTAACCTCCTGCTTTATCACCAGATTTGCAACTAAGCAAGTTGCTGATTCTGAATCTACAGATGCCTTCCTTGACCCAGATTCATCTAATGTGCCAAGTATCTGCTATTTACAATATTTGTCTAATATAGAGATTCTACCAAGTGAAAAGCAACTGACAGTCAGAGGAAAATAGCTTGTCTTCAGGCCATAGCAGTAGGTATTGATCAAATCATAATCCTCATATATTTTGAACCCAGTACAGATTCGCTGTTCAATCTGCATCTAATGCATTTCAGCTTTCTCTTTTGTTTTATCAATTTTCTACATAATTCTGTCATTCAGAGATAAAACAAAAATATTTGCAAATGCAACTTTCTCTATGATACCCATTGGAAAATTGTCTTTCTTTTCCTAAGAATGCATTGTATAGAAAACTTTTGTTAAACATCTTGTTAAAGCAAAATGTTGAGACAGTTGCTTTTTAGATTCCTGCTGAAGCCTTCAATCAAAATCTGTAACAGTGAAGAAAATCATACATTTTTGTATAAACTCAAAAAGAATGAAAGAGTTGGGAAGTTTATTTAGTCCACACCACTTCTCAGAAATTCAAATTAAAACATCCCAGGAAGAAGGCACTTTCATCCACCATCAAAGCACTTTTGCTATTGGGAAATCTGCACTCTGAAATGAAACAGAACAAATCTTGTCCTTCTATGTAACATTTTAAAAACATTTGAGGAATAGCATTAGCTTTCTTGAATATTGTGAAGGAGTTTAAAATGTTCATATTTAATATTCTTAACATTAACAATTTAATGTAACACCTCTTCTCCGTGAGCTGCATTGGCTTCCAGTTGCCCTCCGGGTGAGATTCAAGGTGCTGGTGATGACCTATAAAGCCCTAAATGGCATGGGCCCGGATTATCTGAGGGAGCACCTGCTGCCAGCGTCAATTTCCCATCGTCCTGTGCACTCCCACAGGGAGGGCCTCCTCAGGGTACCGCCGGTCAAGAATTGCCGATGGGTGATCCCCAGGGGGAGGGTGTTCTCTGTGGGTGCGCCTGCCCTATGGAATCAACTGCCAATGGAACTCTGGACTGCCCCCGACCTTCATTGATTTTGCCGGGACCTAAAAACCTGGCTCTTTGAGCTATCTGGTCTGGACTGAGGGGTTTTAATGTTTTTAAATTGTGATTTTAATTTTTTGGGGCTAGACTTAATTTAATTTTATTTTAATTTTATATTGTATTGTTTTTAAATTTTGCCTTGTAAACTGCCCTGAGTCCTTCGGGAGTAGGGCGGTATATAAACCGAATTTATTATTATTATTATTATTATTATTATTATTATTATTATTATTATTATTATTATTATTATTATTATTATCCACTTCTGGTGAGGACAGTTTGCTGAATGTCCTCAAAGAAATAGAAACAGCATTATGGCAGAGATCAGAACCAGAAGATGAATTCTGGCACTTTAAATCTCTCCAAGTAAAGGGCAGATCATAAGATTGCCCATATGAATTTTGCACACCTACTCATCACAAGTCGACTGAAGAAACCAAGGATTTTGCAGTTGGCTATGAGTGAAGCGGTGGGTTATTAAGAGAGTTCAAGCTCACAGCCATTAATGTAGTCCGTACGGACAAAACACTCAGTCAAGCCTAATTTCTTAATTGTTTTTCAGCTATTAAGAATCTTTGGATCAGCAAGTTTTACAACATCCACTGGGTGAACCTCCTTCATACCTTTGAGAAAGAAGTTTTAACTGCAAGTTTAAGGACTTTAAAATTTATTTGGAGAATAAACAGCAAAAGGGCAATTAGAAACTTGATATTATAAAATTATAAATAGATTAAGAATCCAGAGGGATTTGAAATAATTATGAAAATTATAAAAAACCCTTTCTACAGGAAATTGCTGCTGTATAGGAAAAAGCCCACCTTGATAAGAGGGGATTTTGAAAGTTGGACACTAGAAGAAATGAAGATTGTAATTAAAAGAGAAAAACACGGGATCAGTTCTGCCTCATAGCGATGCAGCTGAGGGATTGTGGAGCTCCACACCCCATGGCTGATTTTGCCATGCCAGGGCTTGAAAGTTGCCCCAGAGAGGCAATGAAGAAGGAGGGGCACCCCGATGATTGCAGAATGACAGTGGTTGATCCGTTTGATCTGGGGGAAGTCATCCAACCCAACAGGAGAATGGCTAGTTGCACATCAATGTCTAGCCCAAGCTACCAGCAGCTGAAGTTCAAAAGCACGAACCAGAACAACGGTGAACAGCATGCTTGGAACTGGGTGAGAATATTGATCTTCTCTCTTCTATTTTATTTTTTTTTTTATTTATTTATTTATTTATTATTTATTTATTTAATTTCTATACTGCCCTTCTCCCGAAGGACTCAGGGCGGTGTACAGGGCAATAAAAATACAATATACAAAAGTTAAAAATAAGATTAAATAGAACTAGCCCATTACAATAAATAATTAAAAATTATAATTAAAATTATAATTAAAAATTATAAAAATTTTGCAATTGATTCCCTGGAAAAGATACCCAAAGCAAGAAATTCTCCAAAAGTGAGAAGGAAGGGGACTGTACTCCCACTCTTCCATGGACAGAAGCGGTGATTTAATTTTTATGAGAGAAAGAAGTATACTGAAATGAAATTAACAATATTACAGTCTGGATAAATCTGAAAATTAAGAAAACCATTAAAATTTTACATCTGAAAGAGATTTGATGAAACTATGAAAAAAATATTTGTTTGAAAAGTTGGAAAATGAATAACTACTGACATCTAGTGGAGGATTAGAGTATAGAACAACAGCAACACTGACTCATAAATTGGCAAAATGCCCAGAAACAAAGAATAATCTGTTCTCTTGAACTTTCGTAACCTTCAGCCAAATAGAAAACAGTTGGGAACAAGGAGACATACTGGGCCATCTACTACAGACTGAAAACTATATTTGTTTTAAAAACTGCTGACCTTCTGGGATTATAAATATTCAGTGAGCTATGATCTTTAAGCTCAAGAATTGTCTGCAGAAAAAGAAAAACGACTCTTGGCTAACCTTCCTAGGGGGAATTTTACTGGATAATCAAACATTCTGGACTGAAATTTTGGCTGGTAGATAAATTGTAAGAGCCTGAACAGAAGAACTGTTGTAAAATACTGCCTTCAGTGGTGCTTTGATAATTGGAAATGCATTGGTTTATAAAAAAAACTATAAAGATAAAAACTATATAAGATTTTGTTGTTTGGACTTTAAGGTTGGCAGGTTTAAAAGGCTAAACACAGAGACTATATATACTGGTGAAAGAACATCTGGAAGATGGAGATAAAATGGATGTTGCATCTAAAGTGGAAGGAAACTACATCTCATATCCCCTTCTGAAGGCCCCAGCCTGGAACATCAGAGATCTGCAGGAGCAATACTTCAACACAAGGTGAATACTTTCCAGGAGGAAATGTATGCAATGCTGCAACAGATTAAAATGACAATGATTTCAAATCATGATGAGATTAAAAACAACTTTGATGGCATAAATGAGCACATTTCCAACTTAAACTTACAAGTAAAAAATTCTCAGAAAATGATGATAAAGAATGAACAAACAAACCAGATAATAGAATACAAATCAGAAGACAGTGACCCAAAGAGGGAAGTTATAGAGGAAGAGAACTACAAATTAATACAAACAAAAGAAAACTTGCAAGGTTTTGCCACAACAATGGAAACAGAAAAGATATAATATTTTTCAGGACCTACAAGTCAACTTGAAGATTGGAAAGAAGACCTAATAAAATGGACTATAAAGCACCCGGAAAATCATTAAAGTTTGGGAGACAAAAAATAAATGTCTTATCTAAATTGTTTTTTCTATTCCAAACAACATTTACAAAAATACAGGAAAAACCCCTAGATAAGTCGAACACACTAACTTGGAAAGCTACCTGGCAAAAGAAGAAGGCTAGAATCAGATCTGAGAGATTTGATGTGACTTACCAGATGGAATATTATTTGATCAAACACCTGTTTGAATGCGGTTAAAAGAATAGATAAATTATGGATATAAAGGGGTCTCACAGTAAGAGAGATAAGATACATAAGTATTATAACAAATTCTATAATATATGAAATGTAAAAATATTGTGATGGTGCACATGAATGAAAAGGTTAGATATTTAAAGGTTATTAAATTTGAGAAAATTATGATTGATAAGAATGGTTTGAATACAGAGGGGAAATTAAGCTTAAATAAAAATCTTGAAAACAGGATATATAGTGACCTAACAAGATGACTTTTATAAACATAATTGAAATATAAACTGTTAAGAAAAGATGATATATGCTGATGTTACTGTTATTTGTATAAACACAAGAAAAAGGTTTATATTTAACTTTATATGTATTGAATTTTAAGAATAATATTTGCTAAACCTTGACAAAAGAAGAATACTATTGGATGAAGAGAAGATCAAAGAAATATATCATTAATTAATATATTGATTATAGAAATATAGAAATTAATTATTATTGTTTTTTAAACATATGAACCCAGACAACACACTGTTTACTAAGCACTAAAGAATGTTATTGTAAAAAATTAATAAAATATATTTAAACAAATAAAGAAGAAAAGAACAATTCAATTCACTAATGTAAAATGGAGCAAAATACTTTAACTTTGGATGTATCCAAGGATATTTGGGGATATTTTTAGAGAAAGTGGTAAGTTATTGTGTGAAAGTAAAACAAAGGAATATAAAGTTGGTTTATTTAATTATGTATGTTGGTTTTTTGGAAAAGCTTAATGGACTTTTGCTGATTAGAACTGAATGACAAGGCTTTGAGAATTTAAGATAAGATAATTGGAAAAAGGTATCTTTTGTTATATTTTAAGAGAAAATAATAAGTTCTTGACTTACAACTGATCACTTAATAGGCATTTAAAGTTATGAAAGACCTCCCCAGGCCTACTTATGACCCAGATTTGAACTTCCAATGGTTCCCCTCCACACACAATTCACAATGTTTTTTTGCTGGAAACAGGCATTTACAGGTTCCAGTAAAAAACACCCTAATGAGACAATGGATTTGCTTAATGAGCACCATGACTGCTTAATTGCCACCATGTTTGTTTAACAAATGCAATGATTCACTTAATGACTACTGCAAAATGAGAACCCAGATTGTTGGGGGCAATAAGCTGACTTTGTAAAAATGCCGCTGGGGGGAGGGGGCTGAAAGCCCTAATAAGCAGGCATATACATAGAATGAAGGCTATTGCTAAGTACATTGGTTTGTGCTTCTTAGATTGTAAGCCGCCCTGAGTCTTCGGAGAAGGGCGGGATATAAATGGGATTAAAAAAATTGGTTAGAAAATTAGGCATGATTACATGGTGACCTACTTAATGACTGGCATAATTCTAGGCTCAATCATGGTCTTAGACTGAAGACTAGCTGAGATTGTTTGTATTTATTGTGACAAATAGAGAATACCATTATATATTTCTTTTCCTTTTCTTTACTGCATTCTTATTTTTTGGTTTGTCTCATGTCTTTTATCTATGTAAGTGTAATTTTAATAAAATTATAAGAATACTGTAGTAATTATTAATGTTATTAAAATATTAATAGTTTACTTTTAGTTCTGAATCCTTTTTACTAACATTATTAACAAAAATGTGGATTTGGGATAACAAAATTATTGCCTTCTTTATAATACACAATGTAGTCTTAATTCTTCTGCAATCAATGCTTGCACACATACAGTATTAATCTAAACTGCAAATCTAATTGAACTTAGAAGTTATTCTTTCAATATGGGGTATGAAAAAATAACAATCGAGAAACATCTTTCTTTCTGTTATGTTTCATTGCCTTGTCAGCATAGTCCCTGGTGGTATCAATATCTTGTCTTTCTAAATACAACTCCTGATATTAACTGTCAGCAATACAGAATCATCTGTAATGTTTGTCAGAGACATATAATCAGAAACTAAATAAGAATGTCAACATGATGGAATTGTGTGATGTAAATTCTAATAAAACCGCCTAGTTCTCAGAAAACTGGCATCCTATAGTTTGTTTGTTTTTTTAAAAAATGCCTTTTTAAAGGCCATTTCTTCTTCTTTGACTTTAATTTGCCATGTTTTGTTTGTGTTATTATTGACTGGTACCCTCCCCCCCCGTGTACGTGTACAGACACATTTAAAGTGTAGCATAGATGAGATCCTATACTTGCAACAGACACAAAACATGAAAAATAAATCTATGAAAAAGCAGGCAGAAGAAGCCACCGTTATTTCATATTTCTGTTTAGCAGCATATGAAAAGTCACTCCCAGATAGCTGCTTAGCAGCTTCTGATTGCATCCAAACATAATTTGAAAATGTATTTGTTTTAAAACATTTTCATTTCATCCATCCATTTATCATTTTTATGTCTCCAGAAGCTTGACAACAAATTTGAAATGCTAATATAACTGCTGATGCTTCCATAGGTTACCTCAAATGGTATTTGCAATGGATGAGAGTAAAAAATGTCATATGTTGCTATTGACAGTCTATCAGCTGATGCTCTTCAAAGATTCTATGAAGACCACAGGAATACAGTCCCAAAGGGACCTGATATATCCTATGTAGCAGCTCAACAAACAAAATAGAATTACATGTTTAGTTCTTTGTTGGAGGATTTTCTGGATGAATGCCTAATTCTTGTTTGGGGTTAGGGTTAGACATCCCAAAACATTACAAATTTTTTTAGATTATTATTGTTGGCTATTATTACAAAAAATGTTTATTATGTAGTATAGAGTAGAGTACAATAGAGTAGAGTAGAACAAAACAGAACAGAATAGAATAGAGCTGGAAGGTACCTTGGAGGTCTTCTAGTCCATCCCCAGCTCAAGGAGGAGAACCTATACTATTTCAGACAAGTGACTACCTCTTCTTAAAAACCTCCAGTGATGGAGCACCCATGATTTCTGATGGCAAGCTGTTTGACTGGTTAATTGTCCTCACTGTTAGGAAGTTTCTCCTTAATTCCAGGTTGCTTCTCTCTTTGGTCAGTTTCCAGCCATTGTTTCTTGTTCTGCACTCTGGGTGCTTTGGAGAATAATTTGCTCCCCCTCTTCTGTTTGGCAGCCCCTCAAATAGTGGAATACTGCTATCATGTTTCTTCTTTTCTTTAGGTTAGCCAAACCCACCCAAGTCCTGCAGCTGTTCTTATATGTTTTAGTCTCCAGGCCTTTGATCATTTTAGTTGCTCTTCTCTGAACTTTTCCCAAAGTCCCAACATCTTTTTTGTAGTATGGTGACCAAAATTCGTTGCAGTATTCCAGGTGTGGTCTTACTAGGGTTTTATAAAGCATTCAGTAAAGCATTTTATAAAGCATTAAAGTAGCTTGGAGTTGTTCAAATCAAAGGTTTTTTGTATTCCACATCAGGAATAAATATCCCTACAGTACATTTTTAGGGTCCAGCCCTACGCAAACATCAAAATCTGGGATAAGCATCTGGCTAACCTTGTCCAGTCTGATAAATTGGGAAGATTTCCAAAAGCAAGCAAGCTAACGTAAGGAAGGTCAGGACATTAAAGCTGCTGTGTTTGCACACAATTTGTTGGCATAAAAATATGCAGACTCAAGTATAACAATAATAAGCTGCAGAGAGAGTGTGTCAAGATAATGACCAAGACTGAAAGTGCAAGTAAACAAGGTATTTCTAAGTGCACAAGTCTGAAGATTTACTGTATAAATTATATTATTACATTTTGAATTTTGTTAATACAGAAGTACTCTCAGTACAGATGAACACCAAGATTATATCACTTTCACAAGATATTGTAAACTTTCTGGCAATTGTGAAATTGCTATTCTAAAGAAGGCAGACAGCTGTTCCTAGGAAAACAGAAATCGGTATACATCACAAACATCCTGATATCAGAGATACAGATAGCTCAGTCCCTTCTGTTTTTTGTTTTTGTTTTTTTGTTTTATAGTTTGATGATGTTTCTCATTTTATTCATTCCCTGGATTTTCACTAGATAGATGGCTTACCATATAAATTTGCTAAATAAAAATAAATGTCTTCTGAACTACTGTATGCATGGTTCTGGCTAAGGAAATGGAAAACTACTACTTAATCATGCCAATTTTTTATATTTGAAGATGTGGATGTGAGGGCAATCTGGCTGTGACATCTGTCACCCCATTGATCGCCAGGGTTGATTCGGCTAATCTGGCTGGCTAGGCAGGTGTCCCCTTCCTCCCTCACCACTCCATGTGCATTCCTCCCAAAGCTGCGCGCTCGGTGGAAGAGGACGACTATCCCAGATAGAAGGAGTGTACCGATCTTCGGTCAAGGGTATATTTGAAGATGTTTGCTGCTCATTGAAGGAAAAATGAAATTATATATAGAGATTGGCTGAATCCTAAAGCAAACCAAAGATATTTCTTTGTGGGGAAACTGCAGTGCTGATAGAGAGAGGCTGGGACCTTCCCATAAAATGACAGGAAAGCAGTCTTGAATTCCTTCTGAACGTACGTATGATCAATGCTTTCAGGTCTTATTTACTCATCCACCTCCTGCATTTATAAAGTAAACTATCAGGATTTATTAATGTTGATAGTTCCAGTACAGCATTTTTCATCATCATGACAGAATTATTCTGCTCTCAGTCCTATACATCTTGATATCTTTGAAACCAAAATACCAATTTAGTCTGCCAGATGACTCTTGTTTTATTAATAGATTCATTTTAATTTTAATTAATAAGAATAGACAACTTACTCACAATATCACAGTTCACATACCACTGTTTTTCTCAAGCTCAGGAATAATTCTTTTTGCTAGTTTGTCCAGCTGATATACTGCTGACTAATTTCCTTTCAATAGGTCAATAGTCATTACCAACTATTGTTTTGAAGGGAGAAGGAATCCTTTTCTTTATATACCTTTAAAAGCCCTTTCCCCTAGTCCTGAAATTTGCAACAATCATTCCTTATCCATGGATCCAGAAGTATAATCCATACAGAGATCATGTAATATATTCCAAATTCTAGAGAGTAATTGGTTTTCTTAACAGGCCTGGCAATTTCTACCACCTGCCATATGTCTCTACTCTCTTCTTGGGTTTTTTATTTTTTTATAGATTCTGGGAAGCTTCATGGTGCAGTTTTCCTTCTGGAAGCATTTCTCAGGTGACTGCCTCTTGTTGTGTCAAAATGCTGTTGTTGTCAACACTACTAACATCAAATGTTATTGCTTGACAAGAGATGAAGAAGTAGTCATTTCATATGTTAAACTTGTGTATTGCTTTAAGAGATTGAGTTTAAGGTTGGGAGGGGGGAAGAGGTGGATTGTACCTTCAAGGCCATCTCTAATTAAAGAAGATAAGACCTTGGCGGGTTTTCTAATGGAAGGGAAACTGATTCTTTAAATTAATTGGTTGTTGTTGTTGTTGTTAGCTGCGAAGTCATGTCCGACCCATCGTGACCCCATGGACAATGTTCCTCCATTGGAGGAGAATATGATTCTCCATTAATTGGAGAATATGATTAATGACAAAATTAGAAAGGTGGAGAATTGTGTTTTAATATATTGTGCAAGGGGCGGAGATTTCAGATTCCAGCTTCCTTCCAGCAAGCATTTGCCGGTGTATTAGGCTAATAAAGGACTTTTAAGGTAAACAATGCCTCAGAGTCACTTGAAAAGCCCATACGTTGGAAACTTGACAGTTGTGTTGTATGGCACTTTAAAACCTTATCTGATAATAGCAATAGCACTTAGACTTATATACTGCTTCAACATGCTTTTACAGCCTCTCTAAGCAGTTTACAGAGTTAGCATGTTGCCCCCAACAATCTGGGTCCTCATTTTACCAACCTCAGAAGGATGGAAGGTAGAGTCAACCTTGAGCCAGTCAGAATCGAACTGCCAAACTGCTGGCAACTGGCAATCAGCAGAAGTAGCCTGCAGTACTGCATTCTGCATTCTAACCACTGCACCACTAATTTCATGAGCTAACTGGGAGAGTCAAAAGAGACTTCTGACTATGCATAGTGCAAAAGCATCAGTTCTTTTGCAGCGTTAAGCATAGTCAGTTAACGCTTGCCCATTTGCTAAATGCCTAAGTTTGCTTAGGTGCTTTGCATATATAAAGGTTATTTATATTTCCCAGTTTGGAGATAAAGTCACAATAAAATTAGCTTTAGAATAGCCCCTTAATTGATTTCTGGAAGAGATTAGGCATTAGTGATTTAGGCTTCCTAAAAGAAGGACATGACAGTGTCTCAAGCAGTATTAGCTATTATGTTGAATGAATTTATTGAACTACTATACCTCTGTTTCCAGTGAAACTCTGGAATTGCACCATGATCCTTCACAAAAGCAGTTGAAGTACCTGGCTTTAGAAATGGTAGCAGGCAATTTACAAGAACTGGAATAGGGGATCAAAGCCATTTCCCTCATATTTTGCCTGATAATTGAGAGCAGGTAGAGAATGTTTTTGAAATTAGCAGCTGAACATTTCAGCTTGCCTGTTTAAAACTGGCCTCTAAGGTCTGTATGGCATGTTGTAGCATGTTTGAACTGAGTAGGACTGATTCTTTTTAGACTTTTTTTAAAATAGTGAAATCCCTGTGTTGAGCTTATCAGAGAGATTTGAAAAAAACCTGTAGAGGGAAAAAGAAATAAACATTTCTCAGTGGGTAATATTCAATGGTTTCAGAGTTCAGATCCCAAGGTGTTAAATCCATGGATGCACAACAAGATAGGTATTTAACCATATAATATTATAATGAGATTGTGTTAAGAAGATTTAAAGACCTTCAGGAGAATCCACAGTTCATAATTTCTACTTTTTCTATTCTAAGTCTCCAGCGGGATTCCCAGTCTTCTTCACTTGGCCTTGCTTTCAAGGCTTCAAGCAGGAGTCATTTCTAGCTGTACCTGGAGATGTCAGAAACTAAATGTATTCTTTCTGCATGAGTTCATCCCTTGCAAACATTCCTAGCTTGTCTGGGGGAAAAAATCCCCAAACCTAAGTCTGAACATGACAAAGAGAGAGACTACATTATGAATCACAGTCACTGTTTGCTTTTATAAAATATCTGAAAACACAACCTCAAGATGGATTTTGGCAAATTAATGTTTGGTGGATTTTTACTACCATTTGGCAGTGCAAACTTGCAGCTAACTAAATGAGAAATGAATAGTGGTGATCGGTACCATTATATACATTTATTCATTCTAAAATTCAGACTTTAGAAGCTTGTAAGAGAAAGCAATGCAGCTTGATTTGATCTGAAGACTTTACCAGCCTTTAAAGGAGATCTTGGGGACACATAAAAAAAAGATTTTAAAGCTATATGAGAGACTAAGTGATTATTATAATTCCTACTTCTAAATAATTTAATTATTTTGATGAAATACAGTGAAAAACAATCTGCATCATAAATCAATGTGTATTCCTGGAAAAAATATTTCTTCCCAGTCTGCCTAGAAGGAAACGGAGTTGGGAATGATTTTTTGAGTTTGTTTTTAGAGTCATTCTGTGTAGAAACTGTCTTTCAAATTTCTGAATATTGTCCTGTACTTCCATTTCATTTTCAGAACCTTTAGAAATAATTTTTGCTATTAGATTATTGTATTATTGGCCCTGGATACATTTTGGCGTATAAACCCTGGTTTTCTACTTTAAGGTTGTATGTCTGTTGTCCTCCAAAAAGATGTATTCCCTTTATTTAGGTCTTTTCTTCTCTATTCAATTTAGCAAAATTTCCCAATTGAGTGATTTTTTGGATATAAAATACACATTTTTTTTCTTGATGGTATTCTTGTTGTAATTACTGCAGATGTTCCTCCAGATTACTTAAAGCTCTTAATTTTTCCCCTCTAAACATAAGAATGAACTATATTTGGTTTAAGGGCTATACACAACAGTCATTCTCACCATTAAAGGTATAATTTCCACATCAATTTGTTTTGTAGAAATGGCAATCCTTAAATTTTCTATTTGGTAACAATTGAGAGCACTTGCTTTTTACTCAAAACCAAAACTTGAAGGCCACAAGGGATAGAATTTAAAATGTCCAAAACAGAGAATAAATCACTGTCTATTGTTTATGCAGAAAAAAATGTCACTAACCCTCAGATCTTTGTATTAACAGGAACAGCTGATTTGTTTTCATTGTGACTGATCTCAATACTAAATGTCCAGCTTTATGACAGATTCAGGAATAAAAATGGCAGCTCCACTTTCATTTTCTCCATCTGAGACATTTCTACGCAGTTTTCCTGTACATTGTTATGCAAGCCAGGATACTGGCTTGAATACTGGAAAGCAAATTATAATTGCTATTTCAGACAATTTATCTTTAATTTATTGATTTGACTGGAGAATGTTTATAAACTTGATTAGATCAGCTTGTACTCTAGTGACTTTTTTCATTTGTTATGTGTTCATCTTTCAACTCTTTTTACTCTCTAAATCACTTAATCTATGATCCTGTTTCTTCTTTAGAACTCATATTAAAATCAGGCCAAGCCACATTTTGGATCAATCATAAAAAGGATAAAAGTCCTCTGTGAATCATGAGAGGGATATTTGGGTGGGGAGAAAATGCAGTACAGTGGATTGATGTGGACAGAATGTCTTGCTGTCTTTTATCTTCCCTATTTATAAATATATACCAAAATTAGTTTCTACATTCAACATATGCCTGCTGGTGGCCCTTATAATCTGGAAAGCCCAGTGCCATGTGGCAACATGTGATGATGACCTAGTGTGATTCCTACCAACACTGAATGAAAAAAATATGGCTGTTTCCATGGCCAACCATACTCTGACAACCTACAGATGTACTGTACAGGATTAATATATGAATGACCAAACTACCTACTCCAAGGTCTGCTATGCTAATGCTGTATGCTCATGAACATTTTTTTTAAAAAAGACATTTATATATAAGCAACTATTTTGACTTCACCTTCTTTGGCACAGCAGTGCCACATTTGCATTGAGATTCTATGATAAGATAAACATCATTCTAGAGATTCAGGGACCTTCATTTCTTATCTAATGAAGGTATAAGTCCTGGAAATGCAAATCAATAAAAAAATTATTACTCATTAATACTAGAGCTGGTCAAAGCCTCATAGTAATTCCTGCCAAGATCCCAACACCAATCTACTAAGAGATGAGGTTTAAATTCAGAGCACCCATGAAACCAAACATCTTTTTTTTGTTGTTTAAGTAGTTATTTGTCTTTAGATATTTTCTTTATTTTACTTATAAACAGGAATGCTTCATTTTCTTTGACTGCTATGGGCTTTAGAATAAGATCTGAGTCTCAAATTTAAAGTTAATTGTGAATATACAGTAGTAACCTTTTACAAGGAAGCAAAAGAGCACACAATAAAAATGTTAATGCAAAGGACAAAGTGATTTATGCATTTGGAGATATAACAAGTAGGAAGGAAAGTCAGCAAAAAGAAGTAATAGCCAGCCATAATTATATTTTGAGCCCAGAATCTTCATGTTATAGAAATCCCAATGACTATTGATTCTACCATTATGGAATCTTTGAAAGAATTCCTTCTATATAATGCATCTTTAACTTCCTAATATTTGACAGCAAATAATTAATCAAGCATTAGAAGGTCTTGTAATTCCAATAAAAAGCAAATATTAAAGACATCTAAAGCTTTTCATGGAAGGCATGTTTGCAAGGAAATAGTTTTAAGTGATGAAATGAACTCTTTCATTCTCAACTATTCTTTGGTTTGCAATTGTACTGCTACTTTGTTTCCCATTATTTCATATGTTTGTTTACATTGCAGAGGTAGTTAATTTTCAAAGTCTAAAAGGATTTATTGCCAACACTTTATTGACACTTTTTAAAGTGCACATCTGTTGTTTCACACACCAGTGTTATGCACTTGCTCAAAGCCCTTCAATAGTTTTCAGAGTTTTCAGAATTTCGTGGAGAGGGCTCCAATCTATGCCTAATATCTATAAGTTGGTGTATCTCCCACAAAAACTGTTCAGTTCCTGAGAGTAAAATAGTGACTCATAAGAGGATCACTGAGGTATACCCAGCTGGATAGAAAGGTATTTACATTCATAAATGACAACTTGAAGAATTTCAGTTAAAAGTAAGATGCTACTTGTCTTTATTATGCTTTCTAAGATTTACCTGCATGGTAAATCTTATTATTTGAAGGAGGTGCTCACAAAAAGACTAAATGAAAGACTTATATTCAAAAGATTGCATTCTTCTCACAGCTGTGGTTATGAAGATAACATTGGATGAGATTTGATAGCCGGGTCCAATTTCAAGTAACTGCCCTGTGTAATTCTGTTAGGGGAATGTTGCATGAGAAGGCTGCAGAATGGCCGTAGCTTATGTTAGAATGGCTATATATTGGAAGAGGCCACAGTTGTTTAGCTAGCTTGTAACAAAATCTGAAAGCATTCTTAAGGGCTTTAGTAGAAGCACCATCTGTTCATACATATTATACATGGATGAGACTCTTCCAAGAAATTCTGTAAGCTCTAGAAAATTTCTAAGCAAATTTTGGGTAAAATGCATAATTTATGTGTATGATTCACAAGACTGTGATGAAGAATAGTTGATGATTGCTACACCACCTTGCATTTCAATAGTCATTAATAGATTGTTACCTGTTACTGGTAGTGCATAAAAATATGCCTACATTATATCTGTATTAACTCCATCAGGCCAGCATTGTGGACATGGATCATAGATTACACAATTCAGTTTCTTTATTCCTAGGAAGTGAGCAATGGCAAACCACTTCTGAAAAACCTTGCCTAGAAAACTGCAGGGATTTGTCCAGGCAGGCTCTGAGAATTGGACACTATCTAACAGAAACAAACAAACAAAATGTCCTCTTGAAATCTGTTGCATCTCTTATTCTTCATGCTAGCAAGGATTCTCATTGAATTTACTCAGATTTTATTCACATGGCTTACTGCAGATGTAATAGAAATGCATGTTGCCATTTAATATAACTGGAAGAAAATTAGATATTGACTTGAAGAGATTTTTCTACTTGCTTGTGAAAAGTTAATTCCTTATAGAATCAAAGATGAGTTTCAGAATGGATTGTTTCTGCCCTTTTTCCTATGTTCTTTCTGATTGTTATTATATGTATTGTATAGACATTCCCTCCTCAGCTGTTTACTAAATTTTCCTTTTATTTCTGATATTTCATCTTTCTATGCGGCATCTGTGTCCTGGCTGAAGCTTCTGAAGTGCAAACCATGCAAACTTATCTAACAAATTGGAATCAATCATAAAATATATTATGTATCAGAGAAGAAAGCCAGGATTACAAATCTGCAATTAAGGTCTTTCTCAATGGAAAACCTCTTAAAATATTTCAAATGTTATATAAACATTATATTTTTTGTAAACACCCCAGGACAAACCACCCAACAATCTTCAAGTTAATAATTCCATTTTTTTCTCCCCATGGATGCATATTTTTTTTATCAGCTGTTCTGCATACCCAGTAAATTACATCCTTAGTTGTCCAAGTGGAATTTTGCTACATATGGAGGGGACCAGAGGAATCAAGCCTAAGAACCGATTTGGGCAAGGATAGAAAAACTACAAGTGGGAGAATGGATTCATTTCAGCAATACAGCCAATTATAGATATAGTTTGTGCAAAACTTTTCTGTGTTTGTATCAAACAACACAATCATGTTCAAGAGCTCTCTAAATATTCCTCAGTATGGTCTAGGTACAACACTGAAGCAATATGATCCATTTTCACAATACACGATTCACATAAGCAGCTGTACAATATTTCTCAACTATTTGTCAATTTATATGGAAATGCACAATGCCATGCTGTTACTCAAACCCTGGGCTACAACTTGATTGCTAAATATAGATTGGGGTCATTGGTATGTCATTGCTTCTCCGGTTAGCTGCTGATCATGCATATAAAAATGAAATAGGTACCTACTATTGAGTTGTTGGAGTAGCCACGTTCTTTTGCAACTTCCAGAAATTACTGGAAATTGTGGATATCACTTATTTTCCTCTCCTTTGAAACAATAGTGCTTCTATGCGATAAATTGAGTCCATGCTGAGGCCCTTGAACAGATGGAATTCAGATTTTTTTCTATTCTCCCCAAAGCATCTTCCATAGAAACTAATTTATGAAGGCAAAAATGATGAAAACCAAACTGCACCTTCACAATTCCCCAAAGAATCATAGCAAAAGTGTGTTCAACCCAAGATAATTTCTGATTTGTTGGTTGAACCGGATATCATAGATGAAAGGTTGTCCTTAACTGGGCAAGATGAAAATCAATCTCCCTGAAAACGTTGCCTTTCATTAAACCCACCCATTCTACACAGGTGTCCCTCGGCTTGTAAACACCATTGGGACCAGAATTTCCATTGCAAAGCAAGGTAGATGTTAAGTGAGTTGCATCCAGTTTTATGACCTTCTTTGTCACAGTTGTTAAGTGAATCACTGCAGTTGTTAACTGGATCATACAGTCATTAGGCAAATCTGACTTGCCCCATTATTTTTTGCTTGTCAGAAACTGGCTGGGAAGATCCCAAAGGGTGATTACATCACCCCAGAACTCTGTAACTATCGTAAATACATGCTGGTTGCCAAGTGCCCAAATTTTGATCATGTCACCCTGTAGATGCTGTAATGGTTGTAAGTGTGAGGAGGAAGTGTGTGGTTGTAAGTCACTTTTCTTTCAGTGCCATTACAACTTTGAATGGTCACTAAATGAATGCTTTTAAGCTGAGGACTACCTCTGTGTAATTGAGTTCAGTGCTAAGCATGAGAAGGAGGAATAATAAATAATGAAAGCCTGCCTATAAGCATCCTAAGCTACATTCTTTCAGTAAAGATGTACCTAAACCCAAGAGTTTATCTAAGGAGGTTATAATATATCTGCTTTAACAGCTCAGGAAGCACTATTTTCTTTCATTTGGAAAGTGTGTGTTTGATTGTTGCATTCAGTTGTATTCCCTATATACTCCTTTTCAGGAGTAACAGGCAGCCCAAAGTGCTGTACAGACAGTGGTATTGGCCCAAAGTGCACAATGAGCTGAAACGGCTCGAAGCACCATGCTGCATCCTGCCGGGAGAAGCAACAATGGTGCAATGCGCAACATGCCATCTGGCTGCAGGTAGCAGCAAGTGGCCACAGAAGAAGTCAAGCAGTGGTGTGACAGGTGTCAGGGCATGGGAGGCGTGGCTGCGGTTTTCCTAAGGTAAGACATTCTCCAAAATTAAGACCTAGTGCCTCTTTTGGAGGCAAAAAAATAAAAGACCGGGTCTTAATTTCAGGGAAACATGGTACATGCATACCATGTTTCCCTGAAAATAAGACCAACTGGAAAATAAGCCCTAGCATGATTTTTCAGGAAGCTTGTAATATAAGCCCTACCCCAAAAATAAGCCCAGTTAAGATCGTCAGCTAGACAGATGAATTTAGTACCATATTTCCCCCCAAATAAGACCTAACTGGGGAAAAAGCCATAATGCGTCTTTTGGAGCAAAATTTAATATAAGACCCAGTCTTGTTTTCAGGGAAACACGTGTGTGTGTGTGTGTGTGTGTGTGTGTGTGTGTGTGTGTGTGTACAGTGTATGTATGTATGTATATGTATGTATGTGTGGTACTCTGAGATTTGTAAACAAGAGTGTTTATATATACATAAATACAAATGTAGTCATCCAGGGCATTTTTGAAGCAGATGCATAAAAAGCTCTCTCTATAATATCCAAGTATGTGAGCAAATACCTGGATGACTGGACTAAACTTTATGAGCAGCAGTGTAAAAGGAAGCTTTGAGTGCTAGGCTAATATGCCACAGATAAGGCAGGATGTTTTCTGTTCGTCCTTTTCAATGTCCAAGTTTCAGATGACCATTTAGCTTCTAGAGTGTGGGATTTCATAGCATTTGAGACATCATCTGAGACCAGTTTCTCAGTGCTTGGATCAATATTGACAGGGAATAGCAGAATCACAAATATTTACTTAAAGGCTTTTCCTACTTGCATCTAACTAGATGAAGTGCTTTGACAACCTTTCACATCCCCATGATGTTGTCTTTGACCCCAGTCTATATGTGAGAGAGATTTAAATCCTACATTGTGTTGCAAACCTAATTGGGTCTGTGTTGTAGTTTTGCTGGCTTTGAAGGAGTCTTCTCACTGTTCAGATTCCTTGACTGGATGAAGGGGCTGAAAGTCTTCCTTTCTTCATCTTGCTGTATATTTTGAATACATTTTCACTGATCTCTTATATTTTTTCAGTATACTTGAATATTCTTTGCTGTCTCATGTTATGTCACTATGTTATTTTTTTATATTGCCCTGGAATAAAGAGTTAAGTAGTCATACTAATGTGGTGATTGCAGTGGTGGGATTCAAATATGTGAACAACTGGTTCTCTGTGTGGATGCCACTTCCGGAAGTCCATTCTGGGCCTGGACAACAAAAAATTAGCTACCGGTTCTGCTGAAGTGGTGCGAACTGGCTGAATCCCACCACTGGGTATTGCTTTGAAATTGAAAAGCATCTGTGACCCATTGGTCTGGGGACAAAGCCATATGACATCCAAGTCCATTAATTCTGTTTAACAGCATTTCTTCTAGGGAGGCATCCTTGCTTTGCCCCTTCGTATCTCCCCGTTTGCTTGTACTTCAACAGAGAAGCTCTGTTATTCATTCTGAATTACTCCTAAATAATTGAATCCGAACCATTTTTTTAAAAAAATCAAATCACAAAGAAAAACTATCCTTTGCATAAAACATGGTATAGGCTGCAAGTATTTACAATACATTTATTAAATAATATAATTTCAAATAGTCAGAAACATTACATGTACTAATATTTAAGTTGAAAGGAAAATTAGTAACTTGGAAAAAGGGAAAAAAACAATCTGATGTATATTTGTATATTCATTTTCCTATAATTCACATTGAAGTAAAAATGAAAAGTTAATGGAATTATTAGCTACATAGAAATAGGTATTTTACTGTATGTCATAAGCTGTCTTGAATCTTAGATAATGCAGTAATAAACGCAGTAATAAAAATGAAGCAAAAATAAGTACAAAAACATCTTATGGTAAATAAAAAGGATATCTTATTGTAACTTACATTCTCCTTTTAGCTCATTACTCCACAAACACACACACACACACAAAAGACACTGCTCTGTTGTGTAATCTGAATTTTATTGGTCATACATAGGACAATACAAAACTGCAGCAACAGATTATACAAGGCACAGTGAAACCTGTGAGGATCCTACCTTAAGCTTCCATATCTGGGATGCAAAAATCCAGAATTTTTCATAATGATGTTAACCAGAATTAACCATTAAAGGCATAACCAGACATGGCTTTTGATCTTCATGGGACGCTATTGGAGTGTAAAAGGTAAAGGTAAAGGTTCCCCCACACATGCGTGCTAGTCGTTTCTGACTCTAGGGGCCGGTGCTCATCTCTGTTTCAAAGCCGAAGAGCCAGCATTTTTCCGAGGCGCACAGAATGCTTCCCACCCTAGTGGTCCCTATTTTTCTACTTGCATTTTTACGTGCTTTCGAACTGCTAGGTTGGCAGAAGCTGGGACGAGTAACAGGCACTCACTCTGTTACGTGGCACTCAGGATTCGACCTGCCAAACTGCCGACCTTCTGATCGACAAGCTCAGCATCCTAACCCACTGAGCCACCACGTCCCTGGCATTGGAGTGTATGAATCATTAATAATTATAGTTAATTATAATCAGAATAATTTTAGTGTTAAAATAGTATGTAGTTATCTTGATTTTATATATGTGTGTGTGTATGTATATATACTTGCACACACACACACACACACACACACACACACAAATACATATATTCAGTCAATTGGGATGCTGTTGTTCAGATCCTTGCATTATTACCTGAAAAGCTGAAACCTAACAGGGTAGAAAGTGCCCAGCAATGATATCAGTTTGTGTCCCACATAGCTGAAATCTCTCTCTTGCCTCATATCATTAAATATTCATTTCATAGTAACACTGAGCTAGATGGATCAATGGTGTGGTTCGGCATAAAGCAACTCCATGTCTTCC
Source organism: Vipera ursinii (assembly GCF_947247035.1). NCBI lineage: Eukaryota > Metazoa > Chordata > Lepidosauria > Squamata > Viperidae > Vipera > Vipera ursinii. Next base: position 251,152,080 of record NC_139513.1, read on the forward strand.
ATCTTACAGATTTCTGTAGAGCTCCTCTCTATATGAGAACTGCTTCTTTTCTGAATTTCAGCCCAGCTGGGATGTGACAACTCTCATAAACTTGATTTTGCAGAAGAGAGCCCAAGTGAGAGTATTGCCTGTCTGGGGACTGCAAAAGCTGCCCATGTGTTTGTTTGTTTTTCTAAGAAGCCATCTGTGACACCAATCAAATGTTCTGAGAGACACTCTATTCCTATTTAGTCATGCCTTACTCCTTTTGCTTGAAGAATGTGGCAGAGGGAGATAAGATCAGAATTTATTCCAATATGCCATGTGCTAGAAGATGAATGAGCATATTTCCTGGTAATCCATCATTGATCCTCCTTGCCTCTTCTCAGATGAGTAAATACAAGTCTTGGATGAAAATCAAGCTTGGAAACATTTTTTTAAACAAATGAGCAAATGGTATTTTTCTTAAAAAAGAAACTAGAATGATCACAAATGGAGGGAAAGGGAGAGAGAGAGAGATTAACTTGACTATTTCACAATTCCAGAGTCTTAATTATAAAGTAAAAAAGACCATAATTCCTACTATAGGGAAAGGAAAGGGGTATGTGAAAATGTATTCCTATTTAAAATGATTTTAGCTATAGAGACTGCAGAAATTACAAAACTAAACAGCATGATGTTAAGTCATAAAGGAGAGAGCTAATGGCAGTGGATTGAAATGCATGTATTTTCTTTTTACCATCGTAATTTATAATTGCTATTGAGATATAGCGTTCTATTCTTCCAAGTTCACAACATATGGTCCCCAGATGATACTGTTTTATTATTACTTATATGGTAGAAGTAACATCTGGTTAGTTTATACATCATATTTCGTAGTAATTTAGGGAAGTCATTTTCCTCCTACAATTTGCTGATTTGTAAAATCATGTTGTCAAAAGTAATGAGGTAGGATAATGAAGAAAGAAAAGAACTTATTTTGTGCATGTCTGTGGTACTCTCCCCTTATAACCTAGCCTGAATTACAGCCTACAAGCAATAGTCTAAGGCCATACACAACCAGGAGAAGCCACAATGACATCATGACATACTGTATATGACATCATTTATTCCCTTGTCTCCTGTGGCAAAAGTTATCTGTAAGGGAGGATTAAATGACAGGTAAAATGTAGCAGAAAATCATTCTTTTCTGGAACCTTTTTTCAGCAATGCATGAAATAGTCATAACCAGCAGTTTAAAATGACTAATGGACATTGTCCCACAACATTTCCAACAGAATCACTAACTCTGAAAAAACTGCAACAGAAGTATCTCGAGGAACAGCCCATGTTTTGTGCATGCCGCCTCACTTAGATCCTGCTCAGAAACATTCTTTGGGTACTATAATTTAGTGAAGGGGTAGAAGAACAAGGCTATTGTGGATGTCTATGGAGATTCTCAGTTATCTATGTCATGGTTGTCCCCAAGGTGTTTTTTCAAAAAGCAACTGGACTTTGTTTTTCTTTCAAGACGTTTCATGTCTCATCTGATGTTCTGCTTCAGACCAGAAGCTTCTCGCATGAGAAGTGAAACATCTTCAAGGAAATCAAAGTCCAGTTGCCTTTTGAAAAAGCACCTTAGGGACAAGGGAGTTCTATTTATGGAATGCCCTTTCTAGGAGGAAACACCTGGCGTTCATAGTGATGTCTTTGGCATTATTCCACCTTTTCAGTACTTTTTCGAAGTTCTTTTCTCATTATTGGGATAATGCCTCTTTGGAATCCTCCCGCCCATACACACACACTATATGAGGTGAGGGGGAGATGGACCACATGGTAGGTCTTCTCTGTTGTAGTCTCTATACTTTTGGAACTCTTTGGCTTTTGTAAGGGAATGTGTGGATGACTTTGGGGAATGAGGAGAAGAGATGCCGCCTATGAAACAATTAAAGAAGAGAAGAAGGAGCCCCCAGTGGTTTATCAGCCAGAGGAATAAACTTAGGAAGGATGTGCTGTAATTGATCATTGGAAAGTTTGTACTTTCAGACCTGCAAAATTCTGTTAATATAACCATAATAAACTAGATTTAGCTCATTAGTTGTATTTTCTCTATGGTTTATTCTCTTTCAGGATGCCATAAACTTTCTTTCTGCTTGGTAGAATCTCATACCTTCCATCCATTCTGTGAAGGATAACAAAGATCCTGCAGTGTCTCCTCTTCACATCTTTGCTAAATCTTTTTTGATCTCATCCAGGTGCACTTGAGGAGACTTCAGACTTCTCTTAATACAGCAATTCTTCAACAGTGTAATGCTGTCTAGTCCATCTCATAGTCAGTAGTTAACATGAGTCTTTACTAATACCAATAACATATTTTCAGTAGCCAGTGCTGTCTAGGTTCATCTTGGGTTATGACCTCCTCCTATTTTTCCCCAAAAATTATTCTTCCCAGATTTATTTATTTTAATTCACTGTCTTTTTTGCCAACTCAGGAGCTACCCTTCTTTTTCTTTTATGAGAATATTCTTCTCTTCCTATGAGAAATTATTTTTCTTACTTTCAGATAGCTAGTATTGGCTACAAAAGTATGGAGTATCTATTTAGGTGCTTGACAAACTCATAGAAATATGTGGAAGCAAATGAGTTGTTCTCCTTTTACAGTTGGAGGATTATCTTACATTCAAGGCTATTTTGAAGCAAATAGGACAGTATGCTTTTTATTAACTTTTCAACAATTAGGTTTTTTTTTACACATTTTATTGTACTATACCTTTTTGTATGCAACCTAAGTCAATTCTAGTCAGATAGATGGCTATATAAGTTTGATAAATGCATAAATTGTTGCATCTTTCCTGTAATATTTATTAATTATATTCCATTGTTTTTATTGTTTCACTAGTTCTCTGCTTCTGGTATTTTAGTGATTCTAGATTTGTGATGCATGCAAATAATTTTACTTATTTGGCAAATTAAACATTTAACAAGCAGGCAGTATAATCTAATTTTAACTGATGAATTGGAGGGAACAGTTTCCATTATTCATTACTTTCCAATAAACCCAAAAATACATGATTAAATCATTTGTATGATGATGTCATCACACAATTGATGCAATTCAAAGCAAGGTTTTCAGGGTGGCAGGACAAGAGTGGCCACCCAAACAACTCTGAAGAGTGTCAGTTGAGAAGATGTCGTATTTGTCATACTGCCTGATTGGAGCTCAGACTACCAGTCCCTAAGACAAATCAACCTGAGAAGGAAGAGGGAACGTCTCCTTTGGCTTGTTCCCATAGCTGCTCATCTTCTTACTTTTCCTTTGCCTCCCTGTCCTCCTCAGCAATGACAATTTGGAGGAGACCCTTCCCACTGCCTGTCCCCCTCCCTGAAGGTGGGAGCTGCTGTAACCTTCCATTTTTACATCAGGTGTCATCTCCTAAGGCTTCAATTAAGCAGCCACAAACTGCCTTCTATTTGATGAAGATGTACAGGCTCGGTCCTTGAGGTGAACTCAAAGTACATGGATGTTATTGGTAATGGGGGGGAAGCCCTAATAAGCAGGCATATACATAGAATGAAGGCTATTGCTAAGCACATTGATTTGTGCTTTAAATTGTAAGCTGCCCTGAGTCTTCAGAGAAGGGCAGGATATAAATGGGATTAAAAAAAATATGGAGAAAGTCATCAGGGAGTGGTGGTGGCTGTGATGAAGAGCAGAAGACAGTGAGTGAGCAGCACCTGAATACCAAAGGAGAAACAACAGCATTGTGTTCTCTGTGTAATGATATGATTATGCAAATGTCATAAATCACGGTGGAATTTGATTTGTTGCATATGAAGTCCCTTTCATAGAGGTTTTCACTGTATAAGATATATTTGAACAGCCTAGCTAGTTATCAGAAATAATTAATCTCCAGCAATTAGGCTGATGATAGAACTAGTTTAAGTATTTTAAATTAAAATATGTTGTTATTTTACCATAACCTTTTTCCTGATTTTTCTCAGTCTAGAACTATTTTTATATTTATAAATATATTTATTTATATGCAAATAGATAAATGTTGTTCTACTTTTCTTTTGTCATTTTATGATTTTATCCATATTGCATCAATATTCATTCAGTGAAAAAGTATTTCATACACAGATTAATGAACATAATGTGATGAAATGTAATCTGGATTCTCAGAAGGGAAATGCCTCATTCCAGAGGACCAAGAGACAGTGAAGTTTAGATAGTTAGGTTGGAAGACAGACAGTCAAGATAGCTCCTCACTAGAACTTCTCAGAGTATATCTTTAATGATGGAAGTAGTTACTTTAGTTTGGCAAAATTTCTATCTATAGTTGAAGAACAATAAAGATAATGGATAAAAAGCAACATTGTCCTTCTTGGTTTCTGGGCCCTGTCAAATAGTAAGACACAATCACTTTTACATAATTGAATCTCTTGCCTTCAAATTTTACTTCCTTCCTATGATTACAAGCCTATCATTTCATCAGCCATATAAAAATGTTTCCTTTATAATTGTGACATTTCAAACAAATAGCAAACTCTATACAGTTCTACCCGGTAATATAACATTTGTAGGAAAAAAATATGGTAAATCTTACCTCTTATTTTAATTAAGTAACTTACGTTCCTCCAAATAATTATATATTTGCAATGTCTTATTGTAGCAGAATCCAAATACTTAATTAACAGATGCATTAAAATTTTATGCTGAGTGTTTTAGGGTTAAAACATTGCTGTTTAATATGTTAAATGACTTCTCTCATAAAATTAGTTAAACATATTTAATGAAAATTAAAGTCATTTAATTCAATATAACTAATTACTTCCAATCAACAGAGTTCAGAGAACTGAGAGCAGATGTCTGCTTTCTACCTCCTCCATCAACTGCAACTCCTTGAAAATTTTAATTTAAAGGTCAAAGCACTTTTAAGAATAGCCAGTGCTTTTTTTCTATATCTATATCTATATCTATATCTATATCTATATCTATATCTATATCTATATCTATATCTATATCTATCTATCTATCTATCTATCTATCTATCTATCTATCTATCTATCTATCTATCTATCTATAAGGTGCTGGAACTCTCATTAATCTTTTATTTATATAATTTTATTTATATATTTATTTATATAATTAAAAATTATATATTCGATTCTTAACATAAATTTAATTTATTGTATTTAAGGCAAATGTTCATAGTAAATTCCAAAGTTTTGTCCAATTCTCATCTGGCAAATCTTTGAGATTTGAGCCAAGTTTAATTCATAATTGCCTTTAGTTTTTTCATATGTTTTTGGCTTAAATGAAGTAATGCATCTTTCAGGCATTCACCAAATAAACTAGAATTTGTTTTGAGCATCTCCTTACATACAAACAACTCATAAGCCAGACCTACCTATATTAGCAACCACATTATTGATGGCTTGTACATACCATTTTAAAGATATGATCACATTGGTTCAAGTGAATGAGATACTCCTATAACCCAAAATGCATGCTCTTAATTCATCCCTGCCAAAATAGTTCTTTTCATCAGACTTAGTTCATGATGAACTTGGAACACTAAGTTCTGTTTTATCAAATTTATCATGAAGACAGCATAGTAGGCTGCCATAGGGATGAAAAATTGTGGGATAGTTCCCCCATGTTTATATACTGCAGGTGGGTATAGTAAAGATGGAATATTATTTTTTTGTCTACTTGGAAAATGATGTGTTGCACTTTAATAGAGGAGACAACTTTTTCATATATAGTATGACATATACTGAGTTCCTTTTGGAAGGACTAGCAGTGGGAGATAATAGATGTCTGATACAAGTGCATATGCTGCCTTCAACATATGTGTGTTTAATTGATGGAGTCATGTTATTGACAAGATAATGAATTGCAAAGAAATTGTTATTAATACATAAGTTAAACATTTTGTTTCTATTTCTTTACAACTGCTGATGCAAAATGGCCTGGCTATGTTCAAATTATACAAACAAGAGAATAGGCTTAGATGAGGGAGAAAGTGTTACAATTCAATCTATTTATGAATATGAATGAATATGTGCATAATTGTCCAGTGTATTTTAACAATGATATAGAACTGTGCTATGAGGAGCTTACAGTACATTTCTTATTCTTGGGGAATTAATGACAGAAAGAAAATGGATTGAAAAAAGTAGATGCAAAAGTAACATTAGATAAATATGAGAAAATATAGTTGCATATCCTTAAGTAATTTATGAAAAAAATGCTTAAGATTACCACTTCAGATAGATGTACAAAATCTGCAAGAATCCAGATAACCACTAAAATAGTAGCCATGACACACAGTTCCTGGCTGAGGGAGGTGGCCACCAGCCCCTCCAGGCCACACGGGATGATGTGGTCAAACCAGGTTAAGTCAGTGCAGCAGTTCAGGGCCAATCTGTACGAGATGATGTGTCTCCCACAATGCACACCAATGGCGCAGAGCTTGCAGTTGCCAAGCTAGATGCTGTTGTGGGGTGGTGGGAGGGCAGTGGGCAGGCCAAGGCAATGGCAGGCATGGTGGGTCAGGCACTCCAGGTGGGCTATGTAGGCCCATGGAAGGTCAGCCACCCTCCATGCCCCATGTGCACCACCTCTGCGCCCAGCACCTGCAGCCACCCTGCCAGTGCCACCTCCATCCGCCCTGTGCAGCCCCGCTGTGTAGAGCAGGCCCCCTGGCTCCCATAGCACCAGCCGCAATGCACGCTGATGGTGCAGAGCTTGCAATCACTGAGCCAGACACCAGTGCAGGGCAGCAGGAGGGTGTGGGTGGCGGCAGGCCAAGGCAGCAGCAGGCATTGCAGGCCAAGCACTCCAGGGCAGCCACGTAGGTGCACAGAGAGTGGCGGCGGTGGCGCAGTCCAGCACTGGTTAGGCCATCAGCTGGCCTGGCCCATGGAAGATCAGCTACCCACCGTGCCCCATGTGTGCCCCCTCCATGCCCAGCACCCACAGCTGCCCTGCCAGTGCTGCCTCCGCAGCCCCTTTGTGTAGAGCAGGCCTCATGACAAATGTGAGTTATTTGAGGAGGGGGTTTCTTTGCCACTGCGTTTTCTCCTTCTGACTTGTGGTCAGCCTGACTGACACAAGGTGAGCACGAGGCAGGTGTGCACATGTTTTCTGTGCTTTCGTGCCAGGCTCTCCATGCTGTAGCACAGCATGGTGAGCCTGGCTGACACGGGTGAACATGAGGCAGGAGCACACATGGGCTCTGCTTTTTCGGCATGGCAGAATTAAGTGCTGTTCCCCACCTCCCACTCCTGGTCCTCTGTTACTTACAACTAGGAGATGGTGTAGTTGGGTAGCAGGGAGAGGTGTAAGTTCCTGCCAACTTGCCTTCATTGCAGACAACTTGCAGGTGCAACGTTTGCTGGCTGGGTCTTTTGGCGCACTCAGCAGCAATTCCTATTGGCTTTCAAAAGCCAATAGAGGGAGTAGCACAGCTTGTGCAAAAGTTGAAAAAATCCATCAAAAAACAGTGCCGGAACTCTGTTCTGAGTGTTCTATGAGGAAAAAAGCCCTGAAAATAGCATATGGTTTTGGAATAGAAGAGGGAGGGCTGCAACTGCGGAATGGAAGTAGGGCTTTTATTCAAGCTGAACTTTGGACTTTCTGCCACCTTTCTTGTACTGTATTGTCCATGCATTATAAAATTGCTTGAGTGATATAGAATTAGCTACTTAACTAATAATTAGTTAAATATTTTAGCCATGTCTAGAACAGCTGAAATAATTGAAGATAGAAAAAAATCTCAAGCTTCCTTCTAACATTGTCCCATTTGTCTTCACAACTGTGCTTCAAACAAGCAGTGGCACAAATGTGTTACATCTCTGTAACTCTTCATATCAACAGAATCACTTCGGGAAGTGAGAGCAAACTTTGGGAACTGAATCTGTAGCAATACGTAACCATGCTCTTTTCTGTAGGCTTCTGCTTCTTGCCAATAATTTATTAAATAGACAGCAAGATTGTTGCAACTAGAAGCTTAAGGTTTTCAGTGGATTTTCACACAAACATCACTAGGTGTTGAAGTAGTGGTAAGGAAGTTTTGGGTTAAGGATGGAGTTAGGTTTAACATATCTTTATTAATGCCAATGGTGTTGATCATGATTCCTGCTAGCTATACACTCAAGAGTAATGTGAAGGAAGCCTACATACATTCATGCTGAACTACATATTAGAATTCTTGAAGCCAGAAGGAAATCAATGGCCAAGGTGTATGGGGCCACCACAACCCAAAAAGCAAATTATCTTTCACACAAAGATGGGGGGAAGGGGGAAAACAGTTGTAGGTTATTTGTCTATGGAGATTCTTAGTCACCCAGGTCTTGTCCCAAAGGTTCTTTTTCAACAGACAACTGGACTTTTTTTGTTTTTCTTTGAAGATGTTTCATTTCTCATCCAAGAAGCTTCTTCAGCTCTGACTGGATGGTGAGGAATGGAAGGATTTATATTCCTTGGTCATTTGTGTTCTTTTACAGAGTTGTTGAGGCCACTTGGAATTTTATCTGTGTCCTTAAGGTCACCTGGGTAGTGAAAATGGGTGTGGAGCCTTCTTGGAATTTTTGAAAGGACTGTGTTGTATACTGGAGATAAATATAAAAGAACAAACCCATCAGGACAAGATTTAGCAGTCCATCTGTATTTAAAATACAAAGGACACTCCTTTGAAGACAGCAAAATCCACATTTTGGACAGAGAAGACTGCTGGTTTGAAAGAAGCCATCTATGTCAAAACTGAACAGCCCTCTCTCAACAGAGGGAGAAGAATATGGCATCATCTATAACCAAAAAATAAAAATAAAAAATGGCAAGCCGTGTACTTTTAACCCAAGTGCACCGAGGCCTGGCATTGCATATTAAGCAGTATCATGGACAATTTGAATGCTACTTAAATGTTCCATCAGGAGCACCTGGAATATTTTTCTTGCTTCCTCTTTATGAAGACACTGATTATGATCAATCATAGACATTGTTAAGAAAAATTAGGATCACGTTCTTACCCTGACATTGACAAAAAGCAGCTGCCAAAGCTACACAGAAGAATATATGTTGTAAGACTGACAGCATGTGGTTTTGTTGAAACAGCTACATAACACAAAAGTAAATGTTGGCAAAGTTGCTGTTCGAGCAGGTAATCAACCACAGATGGTGGTTGCTTAACCATAGGTAAAGGTAAAGTTTCCCCCGCACATGCGTGCTAGTCGTTTCCAACTCTAGGGGCCGGTGCTCATCTCCGTTTCAAAGCCGAAGAGCCAGCGCTTGTCCAAGGACGTCTCCGTGGTCATGTGGCCGGCATGACTAGACACCAAAGGCACACGGAACGCTGTTACTTTCCCACCACAGTGGTCCCTATTTTTCTACTTGCATTTTTATGTGCTTTCGAACTGCTAGGTTGGCAGAAGCTGGGACGAGTAACAGGTGCTCACTCTGTTATGCGGCACTCAGGATTCGACCCGCCAAACTGCCGACCTTCTGATTGACAAGCTCAGCGTCCTAACCCACTGAGCCACCGCGTCCCTTAACCATGGTTCGATATAAATCCAGCCCATCTTAATACTGTAGATTCATCCCATTGTTTTTAATCTGCTGGGAAGATTATTCTTATTTCCAGCATTTTCTCATACAATGATCTCTAATGCTATTAATATTAAATGTCAGTTATGTATGTATGTATGTATGTATGCAGGCAGTCCCCACTTTGTGACCACAGTTGAAACTTTGTTGCTAAGTGAAACATTATGTGACCATGACAGACTTAAGGTGTCAATTCCATTGAGGTTGTTGGGTCACTTCACTGTGGGTCATTAAACAAGATTTTACATGACCATAACTTGTGATTTTACTACTGGCTTCTCCATTGAGTCTCTTTGTCAGAAACTAGTTGTGAAGTTCACAAAAGCTGATCATGTGATTGCTTGATGCTACAATGATTGTAAATGCCCCTTGGTTACAAAATGCCCAAATGTTGATCAAGTGACTGTGTCATAAATGTGAAGACTGGTCATAAAATTAATTTTTCGATACAATCACAGCTTTGAATGGTTTGAATAATTAAGTGAAGTCTACCTATGTAGTGTTCACAATCCTGTGGAAAAATATGCTTTTTGTTTAAAGGTACAGGTGCAATGTAGGCATCCCATGTATTCCAAGGTTCCTTTTTGTCTTCAAATCTGAAATGTTGTACCACCCCTATAGATGCATTTATATAGAAATAAATAAATATTATATAAATATTATAAATTTATTTATAAAAATGAATAGTCGTAGCATGCAAATGGCCAAATTTATATACTTTTCCAGACACAATCTTTCATAAATGTACTTTGGTGGATTATTTTGAGGGATAGCAGGGTGCCAGTGGCCACTTTCAACTAATCCCTCTACAATCCAGTTCAGGATGGTCTCTCTTCTTGGGCCCCTCTCTGGAATGTTCTACTTTCTCCCAGGGCAACTGTCATGTTACATTGACATTCCCCTACTTCTCGTTCAACTGCACATTCTATCACACCTTCAGACTTGCTTGATTCTGTTATTAGATTCTTACAATAGAAGAGATATTAGAATTCATGATTCTGATTTCCTGGTCTGAATTACCTTGAAATGTGACAATAATGAGTGCTATTGCCTAGGAAACACTAGGGCTTCCTTTGTCCTTCTCAGTACCTTTCCAACTTGAATGGTGTGTTTTTTAAGAAAGGAAGTTGGATGGCAGGGATTTATTGAGCTTCATAAGGTGCTTGGGAGACATTTCAGTTCAAATACGTGGTGCATGGTGAATGATTTAATTAAATAATAAATTGATGCATTAGAAATAAATTCTGCTTATTCTAATTAATGTGAGAGATGCTAAGCTATCCCTGGAGCAGTTTTTGCCACAAAAGAGAAGCCTTTCTACCTAAAGTTATCCAGTGGAATAAGGAAAAAATTAACTAGAATTTCAAGACTGTCTACAGATGTGTTTCAGATGAGTTCCTAGAACCCTGTTTCAAGATACTGAGCAGTCTACTTAGGGGCCAAGAAACAATGGCTTTGAGTTATAAGGAATTAGATTACAGTTGGATGTTAAGAAAAAAAATTCTTAACAGCAACAGCTCTTAAAAAATAGAGCAGATCCCCATAGACCTTTCCTGGGGTGGTTAAATGGCAGCCAAATAACCATTTGCAGAGATGCCATAGCAATGAATACCTACACTGAGCAAAGGGTTTGATTAGATTATCTCAAAAGTTTCTTCTTGCCCTTCTGTGATTTTAGGGTAGGTCTCCTTGATAAAAGTAATGGGGACCATTTTTGGAAATGTTGCAAAATCCTTATATTTGATCTGATTTGGGAAGACCAGATAATGGGTTTAAATCAATACTGTGGGTTCTTTGAGCAATTTTGAATTCTCAGTTCAGCCCTCCACTTTTGTGGTGCATTCTGGAAGTGATGGAACACAAGTACCATCTTTCTACCCAGCATAGGAGGATGCAGTTTGACATCTGAGCAGAATTAAGTTGAGAAATCACCAGTTGGAGAGAATCATACTGGGATAGGCAACTTTATTCACAATGTGGTATGCATTTTAATTCTTAGTTATTCCCCTTCTGAGCATGTGATAAATAAATTGGTTGTTATAAGTATAAAACAACAAAAATAGGATGCATGACCTGGCTGAAAATATAGAATCATGAAGTACAGGTAGTCCTCAATTTACAACAGTTCATTTAGTGAGCATTCAAAGTTACAATGGCACTGAAAAATGTGGCTTATGACTGTTTTTCACAATTATGACCTCTACAGACTCCCCATGATCAGGTGATCAAAATTCAGATGCCTGGCGACTGATTCCTATTTATGACCCTTGCTGTGTCCTTAGGTGATGAGATCACCTTTTGCGACCTTCTCACAAACAAAATCAATGGGGAAGCCAGTTCCACTTTACAACCGGGTTACTAACTTCTCGGCTGCAGTGATTCACTTAACATCTGTGGCAAGAAAGGTCAGAAAATGGGGCAAAACTCACTTAACAACAGAAATTTTAGGCTCAATTGTGGTCATAAGTCGAGGACTTCCTGTATTCATTGGAACTGAAAATGGAAAAAAATAACATTTTAAAACCCACCAGCAATTCAGGCAAATAATGAGGGATCTTCCTCCAGCCTTCTGTTTTCAATAGCGTTGGGGGTGGGGGAAAGCAAACAACTGTTGTATGAGTAGGATTTTTAAAAAATAATCTGAAAGATATGAACGCACTAAGACTCCAGGTTGAATATTTAGATTGCTAATAAAGTATAAACAATTGACAATTGCTAAGCTATTGTAGGTTTCTGAATTAGTTCCACTCTTTGAGTCAATTCATGTAGTAATGAACTCAAACATCAACCAGCTCTGTGACACCAAAAAAAAAAAAAAGCTATTATGTATGCTATTTGGTCTGTGAAGTCATTTTGCAGTGAAACTATTTGAATGTCTTTTTGCCAATTTGTGTAATTATAGCATAGAAATATATTTACGTCTTGCCAACAGGAGCTTTAGAAAATCTTAATGTTCTTGGATTGTCTTCTTACAAGCTGAATGTAAATCTTTGAGACATTGGGCATGAATGTTATGAGCACTTGAACTATGGCTTATCTAAAGAAAAGGGAGGTTGCAATCTGCCTGCACTCAGCAGGAAACTCACGTATGAACTTTTGAGCCTTCAGGTCACTACTAAAAACATGGAATATTTTTTCTTTCTGGCTGAACACATTAAACTGAAAGAACAATGTGATCTCTGATATTTTGACTAAAGATCCATGTTTTTCTGGAAAGATATGGTTGGAAAAAGATTGATTAAGCAGGTATCAGTGAAAATATTGCCTGCCATTATATTTATGGGCATTTTCATTCAAACAAAGATATCTACTAAAATATAGCTAATTTCCCACTATTAATCCAACTGGTTGTTATTCAGTGATTTATTTTAGCTGATTATAATATCATTACAATGTAATTACTATCCTTCTCCCCATAACACATGCCAAAGTCAAGAAGGAAAAAAATTGCACAGAAGAAAAGTTCAGCTCATAACCCTTCCAAAAAGGTGATCTAAGTACACTGTACAATAGAGCAGTATCTCTTTATGTAAGTATAATCTCAATGATTCCAACCTATGCATTCATAAAAGTGCTGGCAGATAATTCTCATAAGTCCATATGTGCTATTTTTTGATGCACCATATACAACCCATTTTCATATCAGTAACTCTTTGAAGTGTGGGCTTTTTAAAGCTAGCAATTGTTTTTATCAGTGTAAACATTTCAATTTACTTAACAATAGAAGTGATGTTTTGTACATTCTAGCTCTAGAATGTCCAGATGGATCTTTTCCTTTCATTCTGGTAAGATTAGAAATTCTAGCAGAGCTTAAGGAGTATTTTCTTTAGGTATTTCTGTTACTTTCTCTATGTTCTGCCTACAGTTGAAGTGTCAGGTCCAATAATCCAGGTTCCTCTGCAACAGTAACATCTCTGTAATAAAGAAATGTCATTTCACTTGGCATTACAGTGGGGCAAGGCTTAACTCATCTTGGTGAAAATGCAGTAAGTGATGCTGTTTACTGCTGTAAGTTTTATCTCATTAATTACTATGCTGATTTTCCATAGCAAATCATGCCCTGGAAAGAATTGAGACAATTCCTTAATAATTCATCATATAAGTATATGAAATAGTCATACATTAGTAGATTAATCAAACCATCTTATTAATGCCCTATCCTTTCATAAAGACTGAGCTTCATAAAAAGAATGATGTAATGATGGAAAAGGAGATTTAATTTCTTTCTCTACCCTCAAATCAGTCCATACACAGAGCCATGACATAATCAGATCCTGAGATGCAACAGATACACAGATGCAGGTGGATTTAAACATCATTGGATCAGATGGTGTTACTGGATGCACCTACCAAATGGACAAGAAAATAATTAACTGTTGCAGCTGGAATCAGTCAGGTTACCATTCTTGTGGGTTTTGTTGTTGTTGTTGTTAGTTACGAAGTCTTGTCTGACCCATCGCAACCCCATGGACAACATTCCTCCAGGCCTTCCTGTCCTCTACCATCTGCTGGAGTCCATTTAAACTCACGCCTATTGCTTCAGTGACTCCATTCAGCCACCTCATTCTCTTTCGTCCCCTTCTTCTATTGCCCTCAATCTTTCCCAGCATTAGGATCTTCTCCAGTGAGTCCTTCCTTCTCATTAGGTGGCCAAAGTATTTGAGTTTTAGCTTCAGGATCTGGCCTTCTAAAGAGCAGTCAGGGTTGATCTCCTCTAGGACTGACCGGTTTGATCGCCTTGCAGTCCAAGGGACTCTCAGGAGTCTTCTCCAGCACCATAGATCAAAGGCCTCAATTCTTTGCCACTCAACCTTTCTTATGGTCCAACGTTCACAGCTACACATTGCAACTGGGAAAACCATGGCCTTGACTATACACACTTTTATTGGCAGGGTGATGTTTCTGCTTTTTAGTATGCTGTCTAGATTTGCTATAGCTTTCCTCCCCAGGAGCAAGCGTCTTTTAATTTGTTGGCTGCAGTCCCCATCTGCGGTGATCTTGGAGCCCAGGAAAATAAAATCTCTCACTACCTCCATTTCTTCCCCATCTATTTGCCAGGAATTGAGAGGGCTGGAAACCATTATCTTGGTTTTCTTAATGCTGAGTTTCAAGCTCACTTTTGCACTCTCCTTCACCCGCATCAAGAGGCTTTATAGTTACTCTTCACTTTCTGCCATTAGAGTTGTATCATCTGCATATCTTAGGTTGTTGATATTTCTCCCAGCAATCTTAATTCCAACTTGTGATTCATCTAGCCCTGCCTTTCTCATTATGTGCTCTACATATAAGTTAAATAGGCAGGGCAACAGTATACAGCCTTGCTGGACTCCTTTCCCAATTTTGAACCAATCAGCGGTTCCATGTCCAGTTCTCACTGTTGCTTCTTGACCTGCATATAGGTTTCTCAAGAGACAAATAAGATGGTCTGGTACTCCCATCTCTTTAAGAACTTGCCACAGTTTGTTATGATCCACACAATCAAAGGCTTTAGCATAGTCAATGAAGCAGAAGTAGATGTTTTTCTAGAACTCCCTAGCTTTCTCCATGATCCAGCGAATGTTGGAAATTTGATGTCTAGTTACTCTGCCTCTTCGAAATCCTGCCTGTACTTCTGGTAGTTCTCGATCCACATACTGCTGGAGTCTAGCTTGTAAGACTTTAAGCATAACTTTACTAGCATGTGAAATGAGTGCAATCGTGCGATAGTTTGAACATTCTTTGGCATTGGCTTTCTTTGGAATTGGAATGTAAACTGACCTTTACAAATCCTGTGGCCACTGTTGAGTTTTCCAAATTTGCTGGCAAATTGAGTGTAGCACTTTTACTGCATTGTCTTTTAAGATTTTGAATAGCTCAGCTGGAATACTGTCACCTCCACTAGCTTTGTTGTTGCTCAGATTTCCTAAGGCCCATTTCACTTTACATTCTAGGATGTCTGGCTCGGGGTCAGTGACCACCCAATTATGGTTATATGGGATGTTAAGCTCGTTCTTGTATAGTTCTTCTGTGTAGTTTTGCCACCTCTTCTTAATCTTTTCTGCCACGGTTAGGTCCCTGCCATTTTGGTCCTTTATCTTGCCCATCTTTGCATGAAATGTTCCCTTCATATCTCCAATTTTCTTGAAGAGATCTCTGGTCCTCCCTATTCTATTGTTTTCTTCTATTTCTTTGCACTGTTCATTTAAGAAGGCATTCTTCTCTCTTCTAGCTATTCTCTGGAATTCTGCATTCAATTGGGCGTATCTTTCTCTTTCTCCCTTGCCTTTTGCTTTCCTTCTTTCCTCAGCTATTTGCAAAGCTTCCTCAGACAGCCATTCCGCTTTGTTGCATTTCTTTTTCTTTGGGATGGTTTTAGTTGCTATCTCTTGTACAATGTTGCAAACCTCTGTCCATAATTCTTCAGGCACTCTGTCTATCAGATCAAATTCCTTAAATCTATTTGTCACCCCTACTGTATAGTCATCAGGGATATGATTTATTTCATATCTGAGTGGCCTAGTGCTTTTCCCTACTTTCTTCAATTTAAGCATAAATTTTGCAACAAGAAGCATATGATCTGAGCCATAGTCAGCTCCTGGTCTTGTGTTTACTGACTGTATAGAGCTTCTCCATCTTTGGCTGCAGAGCACATAGTCAATCTGATTTCTGTGTTGGTCGTCTGGTGATGTCCATGTATAGGGCCATCTTTTGGGTTGTTGGAAAAGAGTGTTTGCTATGACCATCGTATTCTCTTGACAAAATTCATTTTGTACTCCAAGGCCAAACTTGCCTGTTATTCCAATTATCTTTTGGTTTCCTGCTTTAGCATTCCAATCCCCCATGATGATAAGGACATCATGTTTTGGCATTATTTCTATAAGGTGCTCTAGGGCCTCATAGAACCGGTCAATTTCATCCTCTTCAGCACCGGTGGTTGGGGCATAGACTTGGACTACTGTGATATTGAATGGTTTGCCTTGGATTCACACTGAGATCATTCTGTCATTTTGGGGATTGTATCCAAGTATTGCTTTTCCTACTCTTTTATTGACTATGAAGGCTATTCCATTTCTTCTGAGGAATTCTTGCCCGCAGTATTATACCTGATGGTCATCTGAATTAAATTCACCCATTCCTGTCCATTTTAGTTTGCTGATTCCTAAGATGTCAATGTTCAGTCTTGTCATCTCTTGTTTGACTATGTCCAGCTTACCTGAGGTGCTCATCTTCCAGCGTCATATATTTTTGCCTTTTGGTACTGTCCATGGGGTTTTCATGGCAAAGATACTGGAATGGGTTGCCATTTCCTTCTCCAGTGGATCACATTTTGTCAGAACTCTCTGCTATGACTAGTCCGTCTTGGGTGGCCCTGAATGGCATAGCTCATAGCTTCATTGAGTTACGCAAGCCCCTTCGCTGCGACAAGGCAGTAATTGTCACTGAGTTTATGTGGCTAAGATGTCTCTAAGTGCTTTCACAAATGAAGAAAGTTTGAAGATGGAGTTTAAAAGGTGTCTTGATTTAATCAGAGCATAGTTCCTAAAATAGTAAAGGGGATTTACTTTTGAAGTAGATCATGTTATAACATCTGAAGTTAGGATTTGTTTCTCTGAGGCTTATTCCCACCTGCTCCTAGGTACTGTTATAGTATTTGCCTTGGATTACTTTATTAAGTTATTGCTCCATCTACAATCTCCAGCTCTGATAACATTATCTAATTTTAGTGTATCCTGACTCGAGCCTTGAGTGCATAACAAACACAATCCACAGCTAGGAACAGAATCATTTGGAGCTTGCCTCATTGAATATATAACAGTATGGAGATGTAATACTGTATATAAACTCAAATAAAATAGCTTTTTCCCTACTTTGCTTTTTCCTGAGGTTTCCTTTTTCTGTTTTTTCTTTCTTTCTGAGAATGGATTCATTTGCTTTTGTTGAAACCTGCTGTCTTCCAGTGCGAGGAAACACTTCTTTCATGGTTAAACATTTGTTGCAAAACATCTGGTTGTTCCATGCTCCAGATGGAGAAATCCTAGTGCTACCACTCCAAAGATACTGTGCAGCTACTCAGACTTTCATTCCTCAAAAGATTTTTTTTTCTTGTAGAAAGAAAGATGGTGTAAAGGAAGATCGCAAAGGAAATATTACTTTCTCTAAACTAACATGCACTGCACAATATGCACATATGTCCAGATATGTTGAACTCCAGTATCCAGACTTCTAAGGTAACAAGACTAATTCTATAAAAGCTGAAAATTCTAAAAGTTTTCATTTAGGATTCCTCAATGCTTTGGGGCCAAATGGAATATTTGGCCTACTGAAGAATGCTACAAATGTCATAAATAGTTGCCATGGAGAGGCGGCCACACAGAACATTAAAAAATGCCAAAAAGGAAAGGAAATAATGTTATAGCAGCATAAAAATATTTTTTAAGAATAAAAATATAGAACTTATGTAGTGCTCAATGGTATTGTTAAGAATGCAGGTTACTCTTTAGTCCAATGTTTTGTTTTGCAGCATGCTAGCTTTCCTTTTCAAATACTTTGGCCACCTAATGAGAAGGAAGGACTCACTGGAGAAGAGCCTAATGCTGGAAAAGATCGAGGGCAATAGAAGAAGGGGACGACCCAGAATGAGGTGGCTGGATGGAGTCACTGAAGCAGTAGGCGTGAGCTTAAATGGACTCCAGAAGATGGTAGAGGACAGGAAGGCCTGGAGGAACGTTGTCCATAGGGTTGCGATGGGTTGGACACGACTTCGCAGCTAACAACAACAACAATAACAGCTTTCCTGTTAATTTTTAAATAATTTTCATCTATCACTATCTTGTTTTCTTTCTCTGTCTTATTCTCTCAACCTTTTGCTTGTGTGCTCTCTCTCTCTCTCTCTCTCTGTTTCTCTTTCATTTCAATCTGTCAGCTAGATTGTTTTTGGATATGGGATTAGTGTTCTTTCAAAAGAGCAATAGATCCTTGTTCAGGTCAAAGGTGCAGACCATTTCTATACTTGTAAAATGTCGGTCAGTGTGAACAGTGACAAGGACAGCTGAAGGAAATAATTTTGTAGTTGTTTTTTCCCATTAGCAGGTGATGCTTGCTGGGAAGGGAAATGAAGCTGAGAAATCCATCAATCGCTTTCCTTAACATTACAGATTGTCTTTCTTTAGCAACCAACAACTTGGACCAGTTGTTAAGTGAAGTGGTTGGTAAGTGAGACTACTGAGTTGTTAAGCAAAGTGGTGCTAAGTGAAACCACCATTGGTTTATGATCTTACTTCAGCATAACTTTGCTTTGTAGACCTGCAAAGGCATAAATATAAATATTGGCCATAAAGTTACTTTTTCATCATTGCTGTAACTGAATTGTTGCTAAAGAAGGACAACCTGTAAAACCATCAAGACAGAATAGGATTCAGCAATGCAAGAATGCCAGCACAATTTTCAGATGACTTACAGAGTTCAGGAAAGGATTTTAATTCAGCTGTCTCGCTGAGTCAAAATGACTGTATTTTATATCACAAAAGAAAATAATTATATTGTTTTGGGGAAGATGGATCAGTCTGCCAAATTCTGGGGAAAAAATGTCTCCTTTAAATGCTGGTTATGGAAGGAAGAGATGGAAAAGGTTGTAGTTTTTTTATACATCAGGAGAGGATTTGACAGCATTTGATGATGAAAGATTCAATATCCTTTCCTAAAGCCCCATGATTAGAGTCTGACCTGTCTGACAGGAATTCTTAATTTAGCCCCATTGTTCTTTCCATTCTACAGCATAGCTGCAACTCCTGGGGATGTCTGCCTCCCTGAAATGCATTGAGGAAGCAAATAATATATTTATACCATTGGCAATCCCACTTTATTCTGAGTCAGATTAAAAAATCTTTCTTCACTTTATGAACGCACAGAAAAGATGTGATGTAGCTTGATTTGACTCAGGATGTAAGATATAGCAAATCCCAGGGCATATCTTTACTTTGTAAACAGAAGGAATTTTTTTTTTGTCCAGTATGGTTGATCTATAGAGGAGACAATTTCCCAGTTTCAACTGTTACCTAAAGCTTGAGTAAGGAGTACATAACTTATGGAATTCTCTGGCTAGGGAGTCAGAATGATCCAACCATCTTGCCATCACCTTTCAGCAAAGGGTTTCCTGCTTTAGTAGACATTTAGCATGCCAAATAAAATATAAAATATTTATTGACCCTAGTGAATTTTGAGTTTTAGCTGAACTGGTGTTCCGTGCAAATTTTGTGATTTATTTTGCTTCGCAGACTTGAATATAGAAAAGCAGATATTTGTTGGAGTAGACCGAATTCAACACAATTTCCAACATCTTTCTGCTATTCAGTAGTGCAAAACAGTGAAACAAAAGCATTGATCCCAGGTGGAACTATGACACTGCCTGCAGCATTATCAGGTCATTGGAGCCATTGTCAAAAGCCCTGAAAAAGATGCATTGGACACAAATGAGGCTTTTTTCCTCTGAACCTTTGGAAGAAAAGCCTATAAAACACTGAGCAGATTCCAAATCCAGCTGAGAAAAATATGCCTGTTGGAGAAGATTGGATGGCACACAAGAAGCTAAAAGAAGACTATTTTCCTTCATTTCTCTGCTGCCATGGTTTAAGAAAAGCAGGTTTTAAGTGTCAGATTGACACACGTACAGGTGCATGTATGTACAGATGACATTAGGTGATTGATAATACTAAAGGACTTTTAAAGGCAGTACAATACTGAATGAGGAGCCCTTTTCTATCTAAGTCTGTATCCTTATACTTTGGTTCATGAATATCTGCTCCACCAGATCTTTTCAACCAATATAGCTGCAATAAAGCCCAAGAAAAGAAAGTACCAAACAAAAAAAGGTTAGCATAAACAATTTGTTTTTAGAACAACTAACAAGTTAATCAGATGCCATCATGTCAAGCTCCACTTCTGGTGACTGCAAGGACAAATGCTCACCATCTTGAGTTTAGTAATAACCTGCAGCTCTTTCTAGGACAGTTCTGTACGGATAGCCTTCAAGTTACAATAGCAATTGGAGCTGGTATTTCTATCCCTACCTGATGCAGTTGAAAAGTGCAATGTCATGTGACCACATTGCTTAGTGATGGCAATTCCCACAGTCTTGGTTGCTGTCATAACCCCAAGACTGTGCAAGTTGTTATCTGGCAAGATGAGGTAGTCTCAGGCAAGCAGGCATGAGGATGCCATAGGGCAGTGGTGGCAAACCTATGGCACACGTGCCAAAGACGGGGGGAAAGCAGCAGGCTCTTCTCTCTGCAGCACTTGGCTCAGTTTGGGAGTTGAAAGCATTCAGGAGTATCTGCTGACAAGTTTAGCCAATGCAGAGACAGAATGAGAAAGAGAAACTGACAGTTATACCGGAAAGGAAATTGCCCAGTGAATTCACTGGGGAAAGATGGAGGCCTAAAGTGACAAGTAGTGGAGCCAGCTGGATGAAATGGCCCAGAAGGAGAGATCAAACAGCCAGGCAGAGAAGAGAGAGAAAAATCACTATGTAAGACTTTTGTAGAGACAGCTGTTGCTTTGGGCAGTTTATTTAGCAAATTTGTATGGATGCTCATCTTACATAAGATGGTCCACCCATCTCTAAGTAGTGTAAAACCATTAAAATAGAATAATAAATATATGAACAATTATCAAGAGCCATGATGGAGCAGTGGTTAGAATGCAGTACTTCAGGCTGCTTATGCTGACTGCCAGCTGCCAGCAGATTGGCAGTTCGATTCTCACCAGCTCAAGGTTCACTCAGCCTTCCATCCTTATGAGGTTGGTAAAATAAGGACCCAGATTGTTGGGGCCAATATGCGGACTCTGCAAACTTAGAGAGGGCTGTAGAGCACTGTGAAGCGGTATATAAGTCTAAATGCTATTGCTATTATTAAAAAAAACAATCAAAATTAAAAATAAAGCCATCAAGTACAGGAGAGAGTATTATATAATTAAATACCATGAGAAAGCCATCTTAAAATATCCTGGTCTCCTGGGACCCACAGTCCAGATGACAAATCAGGCCTTGAGGATTTAAGGAATATTAAAAGGGCTAAAGCTAACCTCACTTTGGAGATTGAAGAGAAGAATATTCCATAAACGGCCACTGTCACGGTGTGCTCTGATTTGGAGTCAGAGGAGACACTGACAACAAGCAGTCAGAACTAATTCCAGAGGGGCCAATGGATGACAAATAGTCAGCTCCAGCAGCACCAAACAGCCAAGGAATGTATTTCAGCAGTCATACCAAAGTTACACAAAGAAGGTCTAGTCTTTAAAGGTGTTCCTGTGGGCTCTGCCTAATACTAGTTCATGGGTAAACTTAGGAAAGAGATAGATCTTCAGCAGCTCAAGCCACTGATGGGATTTCAAAGGTGCCTCAGTAATCTCCTGGAGTATGGCCTCTAGCCTACTTGAATGAATGATATTCATATGGAGTCCTGTGATCTTTCCAAGTAAATTGGAGGCCTAAATACTCTACAGTAGGGCTTTTCAACCTTTTCACCGATTGTACCACTTTTAGGATATGGCAATATTCAAGTAACACCTAGCAAGGTGTCAAAAACTTGATGAGCAAAAAAACCCCCCACAAACCCTGTTCAAAGTTGCAATTGCGCTGAAATGACTTATGACCATTTTTCATACCTATGACCATTGCAGCATGCCCATGGGATTTATATTTGGATGCTTGACAACTGATTCATATTTATGATAGTCACACTGTACCAGGGTCATGTGATCCCCTTTTGCAACCTTTTGACAAGCAAAGTCAATGGCAGGGCTGCTGGTGGCCAAGTGCTAAGGTGGGACTTTTTCCCCTCCCTCCCTCTTTCTCATTCCCATCTCCTTATGAAGGAAGAATTTGAACCCCCCCCCCATATTTTCCCTCTTCTATATAGTCATCAAACAAGGAAAAGCCTCCAGAGACTGGAAAGACAAGCCACTGAGGGAACTAGCTTAAAAAGGCACATTCTCCTTTAAGAATTAGCTACTGGCTAAAAAGGAAAGTTAAGGAGCCAGCAGCCAGCACTTAAGGAAGAAAAAAAAAATGTAGTAAGTACTGGCTGCCGGCTAAAGCAGCCTCCCCAAATAGCTCCATTCACAAGTAAAGGAATGCTACAGGCAAAATCCACTCAGGAGAAAAATACTTCAAAATCCCTTGTAGCAAAACTTACAGCTAACAATAGCAGAGCAATAGAAGCTAACACGAGACATCAGCCATCAGCCACACAGAAATTGCCAAACACTCCTTAAGAACACAAAGCCCACATTGCACATATCCCAGAACTTCAAAGTCACAAAAGCACATAAGAATCCTTCCACTCTCCATCTCCCTCCCTCCCTCCCTCCCCTCCTCCATGCCTCACTTCCAGCCGATGCTGCCTTTCTTCATTCCACCTGGAGGGCGACCCCTCTCCTGCTGCATTTCTTGCCTGTTTGCTGTTGCCAGCACAGTCAGCTCAGGGCTGCCCTGCTTGATCTCCTCTCCTCTCCTCTCTCCCACCCATGTACTAGCAGTGGTGGTGGCAGTGGTGGATGAAAGGGATAATTTCATGTGTGTGCCCACTGCTTATGCCAGGGGTCCTCAAACTTGGCCACTTTAAGACTTGTGGACTTCAACTTCCAGAATTCTGGGAGTTGAAGTCCACAAGTCTTAAAGTGGCCAAGTTTGAGAAACCCTGGCTTATGCAAATGGAGTTTCATGTGCCAGCCCAACACTTGCATAGCACAGTTCCCAAGAGGCTGCGGACCGGTACCCATCTGCGGACCAGGGTTGGGGACCTCTGTTCTATTATACATATTGAAATGCTGGGACTACTTGCAGTTTGAAGGTGGGGCAGTTTCTGATTTTTGTAGACTCCCATAAATCCCATTTACTTACATTATCTATAAATGACCGCCTGCTTTAACACTACCCCAGTTCGTAGTCCTTTCTTCAGCACAAAGCCAATAGGGTGACCTTGGGCCAGTGACATTTTCTCAGCCCTAGGAAGGAGTCAATGCCAAGCCACTTTGGAAAATCCTTGCCAAGAAAACTGCAGGGACTTGTCAGGAAATCTCTGAGAACTGGACACGATTAAATAGAAAGGAAAGAAAACCATGCATGGGTTTGGAACATCTATTCAGCCAATAAATAGTTCTTGGGTTTTTAAAAAAAAATGTTTCAAGAAGCACCACAGACATGACTGGTGATTGGTGGTGGGGGAAGATGGCAGAAGGCTGCTTTAGCAATTCCATATTAATGTAGGTTGGAAAGAACATGGGTTAGTTCTACTGTAATGAATGCTTGCAAAGGTTGCAAGTAAGACAATCATTGGCTTTTGCAAGGTTGGATTTGATGTTTGCTGAATTATTGGGAAGTAGAAACTAGTGAAAGTAGATTTGGGTACATTGGGTACATTGATGGAATACTTAATAAGATGGGGAAAAAATAAAGATCTACAGATGCTGCTAAAAAGATAATGGGTAATATATGGTCTGTGCAATAAACACAACTTTATCATAAGCCTGAAAATATCTGTGTAATAGCATGATTCTATCTCATTTTTTATATAGAAATGAAAGTTGGGTATGTCAGGAGAAACACCAAAGTAAGTGAAATGCTATGCATTAGATAGCTGAATAGATTGAGTGGAAAAACAAAAAGAGATGGTGGTGAAAATAGATGGGTAATGAATGAATCTGGAATTCACAATGAATAGCTACTATGAAATAAGTATATTTAAGTGGTTTGGTCTTATAGTGTTTATGAAGGAAAATTGAATCAGAATGAAAATGATTATAATTGACAAAAAAGGAAAATCTCAGTAAGCGGCAGGTAGATGGAATTGATGAGATCCTCGGAAAGAGAGAAGTAACAAACCTAACAAGCAAAAGATAATGGATGAAATGGTATACTGACATGAAGCAAGGAAAGAAAGACATGGAATCAATTAATGGTTTTTAGAACAAGCTAGCTAGATATAATTATATATTATTTCTTATCTCATGTTTTTATATATTTGGCTTGGCATTTCGTATTCCTTTTATGCACTTCATATAACATACTCACACTAAAAGATAATAATGATTATTATATCTGAAGGAACAAAAACACTGGAGATTTAGGCTTACCCTGAATACCATAGTAGTAGGATTCCACAAAGAGCTTAAATGCACTGTCTTGACATAGAAGGTAAATATAATTGCCATGCAGGAACATGTCAGAGATCCATCAAATTCAGTATCTTAGTTCTACAAGAGTCAACAAGACACTACCAAAAATTTCAAAGGCGGATTCTGATAACAACAGTTTCTTCTATTGTTCTTCCTTTGTGGCACATTATATTTAACCTGAGCATCTTCTAATACTCTATCCCTAGGTGTTCCTTAATTTGTCTCCTTTTCTTTGAAGGGAATGATATTAGATTAGTGCTGGAAAACACCATATGCCACATCTTAGGAATCACCTTCTGCCAGCGTCAACGTCCCTCCGTCCAGTGCGCTCCCACAGAGAGGGCCTCCTCAGGGTGCCGCCGTTCGGAGAATGCCGTCTGGTGGCTCCCAGGGGGAGGGCCTTCTCTGTGGGCGCGCCTGACCTATGGAACCGTTTACCGGTTGAGCTCCGGATGGCTCCCGACCTTCGCTCCTTCCAACGTGACCTAAAAACACATCTGTTTAAGCAATCCGGTCTGGTCTGATGGGTTCTTTTTTAATTATTATCTTAAGGTAACTATCTTCTACATTTGGGCTAAATTAGGGTTTAATTTATTTTCAATATTTATATTTGTACATTCTATTATTTATGTCACTGTTCACCGCCCTGAGTCCTTAGGGAGAAGGGCGGTATACAAATCAAATAAATAAATAAATAAATAAATCTAAATTCAGACAGAGAAAGATTTTTGTTCAGTGTTCTGGAAAGTATTACTATAAAAGAAACAAACAAAAAATACCCCTACTGAATAAATGGACTAGTAACTAATTGGAATAAAGTGACTTGTGTGTAGGTTAAGAGCCTTTCCCACACAATCAGTCTTGAGGTCCCAGGGCATTTTTGCAGATGGTTTCCCACACACACACACACACACCGATCAATGGGCACCAAGTGCACCTTCCTTTCCCCAGCCTGCAGTGATCCAGGATGGCTATTCAACAGAGTAGCCATGTCCATTTTGTCCCTGCTGGTACCATAGCAACAGACCTAAGTTCTCCTCAGCCACCACAAAACATTTCTGTCTTGATTGAGAGGAGGAAGAGTGGGCTGAAGCAAGAGCTCTGCTGCTCCTTTCTGAGGGAATAACTAAATTAGTAGCACTAGAGCAGGGGTGTCAAACGCAATTTCATTGAGGGCCGCATCAGCATTGCGGTTGCCCTCAGGGGGCCGGGTGGGTATGGCCAGGATTGGCGTGGCCTACTGGGTGGGCGTGGCTAGAGTGCGTATGGCCTACTGGGTGGGCATGGCCAGCTCTACATCATTCGCATCAAGGGTGCCTATGGGGGCCTGGGCAGGAGTGGAACAGATCTGAGGGTCTCTGGTAGAAGGAGGGTCTCTGGGCCAGGACCAAGGCAGTGGGGGCCGTTCCCTCACTGTTTCCAGGATGGCTTCGCAGGCCACATGAAACCACTTCACGGGCCGGATCCGGCCCCCGGGCCTTGTGTTTGACATGTCTGCACTAGAGGAAGAGATGCTATGCCAATACCAATGGTTGTTCATTCCTTCCTTGCTTTTACACCATCTTCTCTATTACACCTCCTTTTGACCGGGTTTCTTAAACTGAAATCTTGGGCCAAGGAGGAGCTTCAAAGTAGGCAAGTTATTATTATTTTTCATTATATATCCATTTTTTTATTATTCAGCCATTTTCACATCTTGCAGCAATAAATTCTACATAGGCTTTGTAGACAAGTCCTGCCTGTCTGAATCAGCTGCCAATCAATTTAATTTACTGACTGTGTTTAGAGGGGAAAAGAAAAATCCAGCTATCTGAGTTTTTTCCCCCCCACACTGATCTTATAAGGATCTATCATGCATTTCTAGAACATTAAATCCTTTCTGTATTGGGAAGGTTTTACACACACGCTTGAACTAAACCTCAAATTAATGCTACAAAATATTGAATGTAATGTCTGTGGTGGTGATGAGTATTTAAATTGTGCCTTTAGGATTTCCATGATTACAGCCTTGGGCCCTGAGCCATCTTGTTATATGCCTGGACATTAAAAGCACATACAGAGAAAAGAGGTAAATTTTCTGCAGGAATACCTCTATCATTTTCTGAAACCGAAGCAGTTTTTAAGTGTTCTCCAAATTACTAGAAGATGCTTTAAAAGCTCTGTATCACAAAGATGCCCTAGGTAAATTTGCAAGTGGCAAAACACTGATATCAACATTTGACATATGGACCCTAATGTAATTGCTAAATTTCCCGTTTCTAGTAGCTATAAGCATATAAAAAGGATCCAGATGAATTTTTAATTTCCAATGTTCTTTAAGGCTAGCAACACTTTAGACTAATTAAATTTTATTAGTGCAAGAGTATAAAGTTAATTTAAAATTAATGTGGACTTTTTATTTTTGAAGTTGATGTCTAATGTTTATTAAATTTAAATGTTATTAAGGTTGCCTAACTGAAAATGGGAAAAAAGTCCTAAATTGTAAAAGTATTTTTTCTATACCATGGTAGTATTCAGTCCACTGGAAAAATTCTGATGCAGAAAGAAATATAGATAAATGTGGCAAGTTCACTTGAGATGCTTTTAGAGCTAATAAGCCACATATTATACCTCTGCCTTACTTGTTAGATATACATGCTGAATCCAGTTCCAAAGGGACTTGTTTCTCTTTGACACAGTTCAAGTTTCAATATACCCATTTGACCTCTCCATTACTCTACTTTATCAATGTTTATTTTTCATTTTTGATTTTTCCATCGACAATCAATCTTGAAGATTTTGCTGCCCGGAGATAGAGCAGCAATTATGCCGTACTGAACCCAAGGCTGACCATGTTATTTGGGAATTCAAGCAGAAAGATACACAGTCATTTCTTTCTAGTCCTGACAGTAATCATAAGCTACATAGTTAACAACCTTGCACTAAGATGTGCTTCCCGAAAATAGCCTTTCCTGCATTTAGCAGCCCAAATCTTCATGGGAATTTTCTTTAAAACTCCAATTTGATCTACAAGACAGAATAGAATAGAATAGAATAGAATAGAATAGAATAGAATAGAATAGAATAGAATAGAATAGAATCTATGTGTTTTGTAATTTACATTCCCTACTGACTTATTTGCATTATAGATAATTCATAGGCTGGGTTCAAATACTACATTAAGCCATACTTTAGTTTAGTTGGTTTTAGTTTAATGCTTTACCTTGTAACATGTATCCATTGTATTAATCTTCAGTGTGAATCAGGTATTTCTAGCTTCTTTAATCAATATGATTCTTTCATCTGATTCAGAAACCCAGCAATATTGTCTTTATAGTACAATGTGCATAGACATATCCTATACTATGTAGTAAAGATGCTTTTAAGATAATTTTTGTAATGTTCCCCAAAATCTAAACTGAAAGGGATAACTGATCCAACAAACCCCTGATAAATTATTTTTTGTAGAAGCCTATAGGCATGATTATATGACCTCAAATTTTATTTTGCTTATCATTTAGTGGATTTTAACTAACTCTATGTATTAGTAGATTGATTGATTTGTTTGCATGTCACCATCTCCTATTTTTGTGTATTAGATTTGGTTTATTACATTATTTTCTCAAACTTTCCTTTTTTCTTTTTGAGTAGCATATATGATTTTGTTTATATCCTTAATTTTGCTGTATCTTTGCAAGGTTATGATTTTGTGAAAACTTTCTGATTGCTTGACATTTTTCCTGTAAAGCACTACCTGGTGGTGGTAATTTTTAAAAGAACAATGTTTATTAAAGCTGTAAACAAAAATTATTTGATAAAGGAATTTTGGAACATAACAGTATGAGCACAGCATTTCTTTAAAGCAACTATATTTTTTAACTTCCATATAGAATATGAGAATAACTTTTAGCCCTAAGTAACTCACAAAATGTTAAAATATTTATTTAAATATTAAAAAGTTTAATGAAGCAGCAATTTGGCACCACATTTTGCAGCCCAAAGCTTCAGTGGTTGTTTCTAAACAATTGTCCATGCATTCCAGCAAGTTAGCCTAAAGATAATTAATGCATGAATAATAATAAGCTTTAATCAATGAAAATACAATTGTGGGCTAGGATGGTAGCCTAAGTTATTAAATGACAGACTATTGTAATTTCTACAGAATTCAGGAAAAACCCTCAAGATAAATATCTGGCAATTCCATTTATGTTCAGTTAGACTCAGTCCAGATTGATTTGGTTTCCTTACTCACAACACATCCATCTTGTCAGTAATAAACTTCAATTTATTTGTCCTCAGTCATTCTCAAATAGTTTATAGACATCCATTAGAGAGTTCTACAGTCTTGAGATTTAGAGATAGAAAAAGATAAGCTGTCATATGTATATTTATTTAGATGATTTATAAGTCTGTCCAACTCATAAATTATGACTGTAGGTGGTGTAGAAATATAAAACTAATATGGAAACAAACCCCACAACCTAGACATAACCAAGGCTGGGAATAATAACCACTCGCTTCCTAACACACAAAGGCTATTCTGACTCTGTGTGGGGGGAGAGGAGCCAAATCTTCATGGGTCTATGAGAGGCTAATATATTTGACCTTCCAGCATGTCAAAGAGAAGCTTGTTCCAAAGGACTGATGCACCAATAGAAAAATACTTGATCCTGTAGTCCTTTTAACTGTTATATACCAAAAGATAAAATAAAATCTTGTAATAATGTATAACATGGGTACCAGATCTGGAAACTGTCAAAGTTACAAAAGGAGGAATGAAGGAATTGCTATTGCAGTACAGAATCATAAGTTTATGCCTACTCACATTCATTATAGCAAACTATGATTGTCTTTGAATATATTTTAAAGGTATAAGCCATGCAGACAGAATAAGCAATCATGATTTCTCCTTGACTAATACCACTGGACTTTGTTTGATGAGCATATGTATCATTGTCTCCAATTTATGTTAATTCTTCATTAGGTTCATGTGGATAGCCTCTTTAATGTGCTTTTCTTCTATCCATGAGGAATCACAAAAGTATGCTGGCATACTTTACTGCATTTCAACAGCCAAATGCTAAGCTGCCTAAGTAATGAAGTTGATAAGTGGTGCTGTCCTTATATTTAATATGGGATTAATTAAGCTGAGTGATTGGTGCAATTGCCGTCAATAGGAAAATCATTCACCCATCATGTTGCCTAAATGGAGTGGGGTTAGGATTTGGGAAAGTTTGACAGATAGCTTTGTCCATGGATTTAGCCACACATCAGAACCTGATCTATAGGATGAGTGGTATATTTCCAGCTCTAAGGAAGCTACAAGATGGGGATAGGGACTTCCTGGATTATTTCAGGACCAGATGGACTACACCCCAATGTTCTAAAGGAACTGGCAGGCATGATCTCAGAGCCACTGAACTATATCTTTCAAAGATCCTGGAGGACCGGGGAACTACCAGAGGACTGGAATACCTGGGAAGATTCTGGAAAAGATAATCAAGCAGTGAATCAGTGAACACCTACAGGCAAACAAAGTTATAACCAAATGTCAACATGGGTTTGTCAAAAACACATCATTCCAGACAAACCTTATTGCATTTTTCAACAAGGTGACAAAATTACTGGACCAGAGAAATGCTGTGGATATAATTTATTTGGACTTCAGTAAGGCATTTGATAAAGTAGACTGCCACATACTACTAGATTAGATTAAAAAAAATGTGGGTTAGACAGCAGCATCACCAGATGAATTCGTAACTTGCTGACCAACCGCACTCAACATGTAGTCCTCAATGGAACTACATCTACAGTACATGGAGGGAAATATGCAATGGGGTACCCTAAGGCAGGGGTGTCAAACTGCTGGCCCGCAGGCTGGATGGGTCATCAGGAAACCACACCCACCCCATTGCCAGCAATGGAGAAAAAGCTTTGATATGTCGCACAACGACATGTGATGTCGCAAGTTTGACATGTCTGCCCTAAGGCTCTGTTTTAGGCCCAGTATTCTTCAACATCTTCATCAATGATTTGGATGAGGGGATAGATGGGGAACTCATTAAATTGAAGATGACACCAAGCTGGCAAGAATAGCCAACACTCCAGAAGATAGGCTTTAGATGCAGAAGGATCTTGACTGACTTGAACATTTGGCACTATCTAAAAAAATGAAATTCAGTGGTGAAAAAACTAAGGTTCTACATTTAGACAAGAAAGACCAAATGCGCAGATATAGTTTAGGAGGTACCTTGCTCAATAGCAGTAACTGTGAGATGGATTTCAGAGTCCTAGTGGACAATTACTTAAATTGGCAGCTGCAGCTGCCAAAAAAAGCCAACCCAGCTGCATTAACAGGGGGATAGAATCAAGATCATGTGAAGTGTTAATACCACTTTATAATGCCTTGGTAAGGCCACATTTGGAATACTGCATCCAGACCATACTTGGAATATTGCATCCAGTTTTGGTCACCACAATGTAAAAAAGATGTTGAGACTCTAGAAAGAGGGCAGAGAAAAGCAACAAAGATGATTAGGGGACTGGAAGCTAAAACATATATAGAACGGTTGCTGGAATTGGGTATGTCTAATTTAATGAAAAAAAGAACTGGGGTGACATGATAGCAGTGTTCCAATATCTCAGGGGTTGCCACAAAGAAGAGGGAGTGAAGCTATTTTCCAAAGCATCTGAAGGCAGGACAAGAAGCAATGGATGGAAACTAATCAAGGAGAGAAGCAACCTAGAACTAAGGAGAAACTTCCTGAAAGTTAGAGCAATTAATCAGTGGAACAACCTGCTTCCAGATGTTGTGAATACTCCAACACTGGAAGTTTTTAAGAAGAGACTGGACAACCATTTGTATGAAATGGTATAGGGCAGACATGTCACGCAATGTATTGGGACGGTTTTGCCATTGCTGGCAATGGGGTGGGCGTGGCTTATGGATGATGTGTCTGGCCCATGGGCCGGCAGTTTGACACCTCTGCTATAGGGTTTCCTGCCTGAGCACGGGGTTGGACTAGAAAACTTCCGATTCCTTTCCAACTCTGTTATTCTATTCTGTTCTGTTCTGTTCTGTTCTGTTCTGTTCCATAGGTGTCCATTGTTACAGAAAAACTTTATGCACATATAAACAATAATTAAGGGACGTGGTGGCTCAGTGGGTTAGGACGCTGAGCTTGTCGATCAGAAGGTCGGCAGTTTGGCAGGTCGAATCCCGAGTGCCGCATAACAGAGTGAGCACCTGTTACTCATCCCAGCTTCTGCCAACCTAGCAGTTCGAAAGCACGTAAAAATGCAAGTAGAAAAATAGGGACCACTACGGTGGGAAGGTAACAGCATTCCGTGCGCCTTTGGCATCTAGTCATGCCGGCCACATGACCACGGAGACATCTTTGGAGACAAGCACTGGCTCTTCGGCTTTGAAACGGAGATGAGCACTGCCCCCTAGAGTTGGAAATGACTAGCACGCATGTGTGGGGGAACCTTTACCTTTACCTTTAAACAATAATTGTTTGTATGGTAAACAAATGTTTAAGGAACTGAAAAGCTAGTGTTGTCTTTGCTATTCTCTCTCAGAATTCAAATTCATGCTATACATCTACAGTACATATGTAGGTTTTCACTCTGCAGCTGATGAACAAAGCACTGCTTTATAAAAGTTGCTTACACAGAGTGCGTCCCAGAATCCTACTTGTCAAAACTACATTCCTCCATATCAGCTAAAATGTTTGCTTTCTTTTTTTTGTAAGGTATGCAGACTATATGAATGTGAGTCTGTTGAAGAGGTTCTTAAAATTCCAGTTGTGTAGCGTCTATCTTTTACTTTGAAGGGTTTTGTTTGCTTAATTCACATCTTCACAGAATCTTTAGCAATGATGGCAGCAAGGTAGAGAGAGTATAGTGATGCACATCTTTAGTAAGTTGAAGAAGTGGTCCATTTTGCAAGTCTCCATATTGTAACTACAGTATTATTGCCTGCTTTTTTTTCAAAATACAGTATTACACTAATAGTGCTGAATCCCTGTGATTTTTCTGGCATCATATCTTACCATCCATTGAACAGGATTTGCCCTTATCCAATGATATCAAGATATACATGCTGCCATTTTAACATAATTTATTTATTTATTTTATTTTATTTTAATTCCATTTATATCCCGCCCTTCTCCGAAGACTCAGGGCGGCTTACAAGCTTAGCAGTAGCCTTCATTCTATGTATATGCCTGCTTATTAGGGCTTTCATACACCCCCCAAGCGGCATTATTACAAAGTCAGCTTAATTGCCCCCAACAATCTGGGTCCTCATTTTACCTACCTCGGAAGGATGGAAGGCTGAGTCAACCTTGAGCCTGGTGGGATGCGAACCTGCAATAATTGCAGGCAGCTGGTGTTACTTAAGCTGGTGTTACTTAATTGTTGCCTTGTTACAGCCACTCTTACAATTTATCCTGTTTAACATGAAAGAGGATGGTCATTAGTTATAAAACTGTTCTTCTCCTTCCATATGTGGTTAATGTGGAATGTATTTTGAAGCTCAGGAAAATGAAAGGGATTGATTTATTCCAGAATTAACACAAACAATTTGGGAAAAAAATTGTCTAACTGAATGTTTTGTCTTTGAATAGCTGGTGATTTTTTTCTCTCCAAATGTCAATAGTTGCCTTTCTAGAATGCTTAATGGATGCCTTGCAGCTGTCATTTCAAATAAAGATGAACATACTATATTCCATTTAAGAAACTATTGACATTTGCTTCTCCTAATATATTAAGGATATAAAGATGTCTCTTGTCAACACATGATGCAGAGCTGATTTTCTTCAGCATTTATTTTTTAATTATTATATTGTAGCCACATGTGGAGATACAAATCGCAAGTTACAAAGGATTAAATCTTCAATAATTATATGCACAAAAGATATGCATAGCATGGCTAGTGCAAGCCAAATGAACATGCTTCATGGAACCAAATTATAGGCTATATAGAAGATAAAGAAAGGCCTTTATCCCCACAAAGATTTCCAGTTACGTAGGAGATAACAACAAAGTTTTTCTCATTAGAACTATGATCATCCTAAAGATCTAAGATTAGGTGGCAGGGACTGAACTCACTCAGAAGATTAAATCAACAAAGAGATGAGGAACTCTAGAGTTAAGAAAAGACAGACACTTTAAAAGTAGACTTCAGGACTCTCCTCAAACAAAAACCTTTAAGAAAATACTACAGCTTTCTTCAGTAGGAAGCAATTGTTTGGGGGACTGTGGAATTCAACTGTTAGCCATAAACATCAGCAGAACCATTAGCCCAATTTGCCTTGCCTAAGCAGAACCCAAGAAAAATCTCTTTGTGTATATAAGTCAAGAGAGGCACCTCACCCTGGAGATGAGCAGCTTAGAAAGGTAGAAAAATTGTATATACAGTTCAAACATATTGGGTTTGGAATATGTTCTTTCACTGGTTAATATTATTTGATAAATCTTTGATGTACCATATATACTCATTAACTTTAGTATATACCATGTATCATACCATGACATCCCATAATATTCTTAGTATGATCTTATTATTGCCAGTTATGTATAATTCTCACATTATAATGTGTTTGCAAGTAACTAAAGTTCAGGTCAATGTACCAATAATCCTTGTCCTTAGAAAGTTTGAATCAATTCTTATCAGATCTGACACTTCCCATGGAGAGCTTGCTTTGTTACTTCAAAGACATCCTAATCTACTAGTAACATTATTCAAAGAAACTTCTAGTTCCTGAAAACATTACTCAAAAAGGACCCCCTCTGCTGTTCCCACCACCACAATGTAACATCAGTATCTATCCATTAAATGGGCCCTTGAGACTTTATATTATAATTTATGAAAGCCTTTCCAAATGGTCACCCGTTGTCAGGCTTTAAAGTGGCTATTCATTACACATTGATCCAATTTGTTGACTTTTGGTTGACCTTGTAACCTTATAAATTCACCATTTTAACAGGTGTTGAGAAAAGAGAAAGGAACATCTATAACTTTAAGCAGGACCTGAAAGCAAATTATAAGGAGATGACTGCCTCACCAAGGAAATGAGGACGGCCTAGATTAGTATTAATACCTGGATATGTTCCATCATCATCTGAAGAGGTTTTTTTTACAAAAAAAGCTAGTTCTTATGAACTGGCCCTAATAGATTAGATAACATTCCTATTAACAAGCCACTGTAGATAGCCATTATAAGGAATAAAGCTGGCAAGGAAGGAGTCAAATACCTGGTAAACTGATGAGACTGCTGTGTAAACTCAGTACAGGTGCAATCAAGGGGCAGGTTTAAGCAGCCAGCTGCCAGAAGAAACTATTGTAATGAAATGTGAGATGAAGAAACCCAGGATTTAAATTCTGGGACACACACATACCCATTCTTAGATTCTGTGGAAAGGACCATTATGCCAGAATGACTGTATATTTACAATATTTACTTACCTATATGAGCCATGTCCTTGACTTTTCAGTAGAATGAGTTAGAGCTTCCAAAAAGAATTACTGTATTCCTGACAGCATTTGGGGCAATGAAGTAGCTGCTCCAGGTGCTACTAGGTCAGATGAGCAACAACAACAACAACAACAACAACAACAACAACAAAATAACTTGCTTCCAATTTGCAGACTTCCCCTCAAAGCAACTATTGCATTTCTGCAGATAGTGAAGAAAGCTGTGTATCCAGGACAGATGACCAATTATGACTGATGTGCCAGGTTGCCATTTGTATTGAAAGATAGCCTAACCATAGTTACCTTATTCTTGTAAGATCTCATCTGGTTCTTTAAAATATATATTGTACTCTTACATTATTTTAAACACTCATAAGACACTTTGATTTCATCTTAATATAATTGCTAGAAATTAATTAGATCCAGTTCTTTGGCTTAACAAGCCTTAGTTTTGCAACACCATTGACTCTTCATTATAAGAGCCTGCTATTTCTTATGACAAGGATGATAGATTGATTTCTCTTTTAAGTATCTGAATGTTGATGAAAATGTATCATTAGAGCTGCTCAGATTATTTTCACCTTCTGAATTAAACAGGTAGATGGTGACCAGGAAGAGGATCCTTTTCATTATATTTATGAAATATTATGAAATGCTCTTCCAGAGATGGTTTCCTACATAAAATTTCTTCCTTTTTTGGTATTAGTTTTCCAACACTTAAATTAAATATCACTGTAATTACCATTTAAACCAAGGGATAGCTAAAAAGGTTTGTTCTGTAAATCCAAAATTATAGAAAGTTTTTTTTATTTTATTTTAATTCCATTTATATCCCGCCCTTCTCCGAAGACTCAGGGCGGCTTACAAGCTTAGCAGTAGCCTTCATTCTATGTATATGCCTTCTTATTAGGGCTTTCACACACACCCCAAGTGGCATTATTACAAAGTCAGCTTAATTGCCCCCAACAATCTGGGTCCTCATTTTACCTACCTCGGAAGGATGGAAGGCTGAGTCAACCTTGAGCCTGGTGGGATGTGAACCTGCACTAATTGCAGGCAGCTGGTGTTACTTAAGGAAGCATTAGCCCACTGCTCCACCAAGGCTCTTGTAAGTTAGCTATAGGCTCTCTGAATGCTTGTCTATTTAATATGGTGTGCCAAACACACACACACACACACACACACACACATATAAGCCATAACCTAAAACAGTGTTTTTAACTTTTTCATCACTAAAACCTACTTCTAACCATTTAAAATGACTGAACCTGAATGCCAGCAATTGAATGAATTGATTGATTGAATGAATACATGAAGCAACAATGCCAACTGGAGTCTGATACTAAGCCAAAACATAAACATTTCAGTACAAATTCTATGATTCAGTATGAATGAGAAATAGTTCCTTTTATTTGCCTACATTATGATTTTTTTGATTATGATATTTACAGCTTTCTAGTGTTAAGATGGTGGTCCTGACATTTTTATTCCTTTAATACAGTGGAATTCAGTTTATTTACCCAATGCTGTAGGTTACTTTATTTGAAAATTGAA
The DNA here is from genome assembly GCF_947247035.1 of Vipera ursinii. Classification (NCBI taxonomy): domain Eukaryota; kingdom Metazoa; phylum Chordata; class Lepidosauria; order Squamata; family Viperidae; genus Vipera; species Vipera ursinii. The sequence continues at coordinate 251,188,814 of NC_139513.1, forward strand.
TGCTATTAATTCATAATTCTAAAAGTAACAGAACAGGGAAAATGTTCAATATGGGTTCTAATCTTACCAAGTGTATCCAATTTATTATCAATTAGATAAACATAATCAAGTGAAATTCTTTTCATCTAAAAAAAGGTAAAGGTTCCTCCGCACATGTGTGCTAGTCATTTCCGACTCTAGGGGCCGGTGCTCATCTCCGTTTCAAAGCCGAAGAGCCAGCGCTTGTCCGAGGACGTCTCCATGGTCATGTGGCCGGCATGACTAGACGCCAAAGGCGCACGGAACGCTGTTACCTTCCCACTGTAGTGGTCCCTATTTTTCTACTTGCATTTTTTACGTGCTTTTGAACTGCTAGGTTGGCAGAAGCTGGGACAAGTAACAGGCGCTTACTCTGTTACGCGGCACTTGGGATTCGACCCACCAAAGTGCTGACCTTCTGATCGACAAGCTCAGCATCTTAACCCACTGAGCCACCACTCTGAGCCACCACTCTAGCCCCACATATTTTTTGGTTCTACTTCTACTTTCTTAATTTGGAATATGTATCTTCTGGGATGGCCCCTGTGGAATCCAAAAAGCAATTTTCCAAAATATTTAACCTCTGATCAACAATTTTCTTAATCTAAATCCTTGTATTAAGGCCACTTCACTGTTGGGGGAAAAAAAGCTTACAATTTTGTTATTGTCATGCAGACTGTCAGACTCCTATGTAATTGCAAAGTGATTTTATAAATCTAAAAAATAATAAAATATTTCATTAACGATAATAATACATTGTACGATATTTCTGAAGGTTTGGGCAATTTCTTTTTCAAGTTTAATATTTTGCCCATAGATTAATATGATTTTTCTTGAATAATTTTTTAACAGGATACAAACAATGCAAATATTAGAAAAGAAACAAAAGAAATAAGGACAATAGTGAATAAGAAGGAAAATAGAAAATTAAAGAAAAGATTATAAAGAGGCAACTTCCAATCTTTTTAACAGCAGTTTCAATGCATTCATATTTTACCCTTTCTTTCTAAGGTTAAATCACAATTTCCTTATTTCCATTTTCAACCCCCCAAATCACAAGTCCATTTTGTGATAAAGATGGAATAAAAATCTAATAAATAAATAAAATCCACCCCTTAATCTTTATCCCTAATAAACCCTCAGCAAATATACTGGGGTTTTTTCACATTCCCTGATTGAAAAACAAACACATAAAATAACATCTTTCATTAATAGTAATACAAATGTAATGACATCGTAGTGGCCATTGAGAGTTATATTAATCAAAGGAAAATGGATGTGGAGCAGATGGTTGCTAGATGAGCAATAATAGATATTGTACAATTATAAAACAACAGAAAGAGCAAAGTTTTATGCTCATCTTCCACCCGGAGTTACTTCTTTACTTGGCAGCAGCAAGTAAGCTACACTCTGAGCAGCTCAGATCCAGGCTCTCTGTATTTCAGCTAATCCAGTTGTATCCAAATGGCATTTGTAGGTAACGTTTGTGAAAGATATGGCCAATCCTAGGTTTTACCGGACACTATCAGAGCAGTGTAGCTCAGTAGGAAAACAGAAGATCACTAATGTAATTATTTTAATCAGAATATATGTTTCATGCCATCTGTAATTCTACATATAACACTGTCTGGATAAAAACCAATGACGTCAGAAGATACAATGAATACTCCCTCATCACACAACACATAAATAGATTCAACCATAGTTTCATCTGGGAAACTGTGAGCATCCTAGACAAAACTAAATCCAAAATTCTATAGAATTCCTGGAAGATTAGCATTTAAACAAATTAGCCATCAATAGACACACAGAAATAAATTTGCACATTTACACACCATTCAACAAGGACAATTTTTAAAAAAGCTAAGAATAAAATAAGAATACCAGGACTTATTCTCTCAGCTACACTCAGATAAACAAAGATTAACACCAGACAAACAATCTTGCAAAAGAACCCATACCCTAATCAAAGAACTAGCATGGAGAAAACCATGCCTCCACTAACACAAGGTATGGTATGTAAACAGGTAGAAAACATTCACTAGCAATAATTATTTTAATCAGCCAGGTAATGAAATTTCTGCAATCAAACAAAAAAAGTCACAGAGCACCAAGGACTCCACAGAGAGAGAATAAATCATTACTGAAAGGTATAATTCATAGCCCAAAGTTGACTATTTTATCACTGAAATTCAGCAAGGCTTTTTTTAGGTGAAGGATGTGATGGGGGTAGTTGTCAAGCATGGCAGGATTTTCCATCCTTGATGTAGACATAAATTCAGGGTGATACAGGTGGCTCCAAGCCTGGAGAACCACAAATCACTGTTGAGAACACCGAACTGACAAATGTAAACAGCTGCAAATATTTGGTAGCATTATCTGAAGCAATGGATCTTTGGAGAACAAAACTGACTCCAGGATCAGCAATGGCAGCCAGGCATAGGGATAGCTGTATAGCAGAGTGCTCAATCAACACAACGTCCATATGTCCAGAGAACTGAAAAATCTACAGAGTTGTGAATATCCTTTCTCTCCTATGCAGATATGAGGCCTGGACTCTATACTGTACGTACATCAAACTACTAGAGAAATTTCTAGTTGTTTGCTTTCTGTTCCATTCCCAACATTCATTGGCAAGACTCAAGGTCTTTGATCGCATGGAATCCATCAGCACTGAGTTCCTGCTTATCAGACCCCAGACAAGGCAGATGGGACACTTCATCAAAATGGATGGCCACCATATGCCTCACCAAGTGCTCTGTATTGCACTGGTATCAGGAAAGAGACCTTGCAAAGAACTGTGCAAATGCTAGAAAGACATCATGAAAGAAACTCTATACCTCTGTGACATCCAGCCAAAGGAATTAGAGGCTGAGGCTGCTGACAGAACTCACTGGTCAATCTAGGGCTATGAAGCCTGCACCAGCTTTGAAGATACTGTAGGTGCTACCAAAAACTGATTGAAAACCTTGTACAGCACCTCAAAATATCATCCAGTTACTTCAACAATGGACTTCCAGTGTTCCATTGTGCTAGACTCCATGCTTCCAGACTGGGAATGCAAAGCCATCTCTCTGTTCACAGATGAATTGCTGAATTCTGTTTCAACTTTAAATTTGTAGGCCTTTGAAGTTTTTTTTTAAAAAGTTCACATTAATCTTTTGCAGTAAAAGAAAAAGTATTGACTGGAGTTAAATTGCATTCTTCTTAATAATTCATTTCCCAGTCTTACTGACTCTCAGGTTCTTTTCAAATGCTTCCTAAATCTAGGATAATAATGGTATAATTGGTATTAATGGTATAGTATGGTACTTACTTCCATATTATCTTGATTTCCATTTTCTAATGTAATTCTCTTTGAATTCCAAGCACTTCAAGTAAATCTCCACTGAAACATCTGTCTTCCAGTAACCAAAAACTGAAGATATTATTCAATTAACCCTCTCTGTGCATTCCTAGATCAATGAAACAGCTTTCTCTTTATAATTCTGTTGGCACAGTAACCCATTCCCATGGGCAATTAATCTGTGATGCTCTTAGAATACATATGAATATTACCCATGATAATTGAAAGAGATTAAAGTAAAATATTGCATTGCTGAAGTTAAAACATTTTTAAATTATTTGTGCTGTGTATTACTTTATTTCAAATAAACGTACACAAAAATGATCCCAATGGAGAACCTTGGATAGCTCAATAGAAGAGCAGGCTGATTGAAAAAATTACAGGCACCTGTGCTGTGCTGCCTTCTTTCCCTCCCATTTGAGCATGACAGAGTTGCCAATAAAGCTGCAACAGATGTGGGAAGAGGTATGTGTTTTAGAGCTCTGCAGCCATCGGCCAACTGAATTGCAGCCAAATGAAAGAAGGTATTTTTTCTTCAAAAGAGGTAAGTGGTCGAAGGGAGAGGAAAAGAAGTGCATAGACCCAACAAGACAAAGGACAGCATAGAAAAGGGTCAAGAGCATTACATACCATCCATGAACTGAAAAAGAAGACATTTCAGAGAGAAATAACTTAAGGCAGATCAGGCTTAAGAAAGAAACATTGATGCATACTAGTAGTAGTATAGTGCACAGTACTGTATATAAGCAATAGGAATAGAGTAATGTATTAGGAATAGTGGATAGTATATTAAAGCATAATAGTATAGAATATAATAGTTCTCTTTGTAAGAATAATTATAATAATAGTATAAGATAAGAAAAACAATATAGGAAGAACTCACATATAGTACAGAGATAGTGATAGAACAGAATATGAAACACACATCAGTTTTATGGATTTTTTTTTACAAAATAAAACATCTTCCCAACCTCTATGAGGAGATATAAAGCAACTATCTATTGAGGATTCAGTGCTATTGTGTCTCTCTTGAGTCTGGATCAATCCAATTGGGCAGGGTTAAAAAAACAACAACCAGTGACATATATTTGAAAGTCACCTGATGAAATGACCAAATATCCTAGTTTTGCTACATTAGTTCCAGTTTTTGGAAATGTGTACTGGAAAGAACTCTACAGGAGGAGCATGATGATTTCCTGATTTCCATTACATTGGAAAGGTAACTTTATCATGTGTTAAATGCTGACTAGTAGAAGTCAATATGAGCATGGAAGACTTATTTTTAAGCACTTCTGAGGATACTCAGTGCCAAGTAATTTTATTTCAAACTTATGCATCTTAGAAAACAAAACATAATTAGCATTTCTTGTGATTTAGGTTCAAGGATTTCAGGTAGTTTACTTTTTAAATAGTTTACTTTGGAGGAGAAACAAACCTCAATGCTCTTCCCATCTCAGGTGAAAGGCATAGCAACAATGCTATTCTTATCTGTAGGTAAAGCTATTCTATTCAAAAGGACTTAATTCAAAGGAGCAAGCAGTGGGGAACAAGCAGATTCTGTTAATACTAACCTTGAGTGGGATGACATGACACACACTTCAACATACTATGACGACTTCTGTGAATTGGCATAAATCAGGCCCTTAAAAAAAACCCTCCTCTCAATGTTCTTCTCTGCCAAGGAAGAGACACCCAATTCTTTCATAAGAACTGTCATGCTTAATGCACATCTTCATCTATTTATTTTTCCTTGGCCTTAATAAATGAAGTACTCGAGAAAGAAGTGATTCATCAATTCTTGACTGAAGAAAGCACCCTCAGGAGAAAAAGAATGAAACTTTGTTTTGGGGTTTTGACTATTAAATAGGTCATGGTATAGTAAAAAGTTGATATTTTTTAAAAAAGGTCTGAACAGATTGTCCCAAAGGTGCTTTTTCACAAGAGAACTGGACTTTCTTTTGTCTCTTTGAAGACGTTTTGCTTCTCATCCAAGAAGCTTCTTCAGGTGTGTGTGTGTGTATATATATATATATAATCACACTTTCCTGTGACACTTTGACTACCTTTGCCTCCAACTAACATAATTACTGGATGTCAGAGAAAAGTGCAAGTACTCATACAGTTCAGCAGGGACCATTAAGAAAATCTGTATAGAAACATTGTTAAGGCAATTTAAGGCTGGAGAAGACCTGTGCAATTTTAATTTTCTGGTTTTGGCAAGAAAAAAGCGACAAGTTTGCTTATCCAATGTCAGGGATCCCCCTCCTCTTCCTTGCACATCTGGAACATGACGGCACACCTAGCATGAATAATACCACAAAGATGGGAATTGGGGAAAAAATTATGACAGTGTTTTTCTCCTGCCATAATATGCAAGACTGTTGTTTGACTCTGAATATGATCTGATTTCCTAATATACATTTACCAGATATGGATTTCCCTAACAAATTGTGAAGAGAAGGATGCTCAAGTAAGATTGAAGCTTGAGATTGCTGGAAATATGACCAGGGAATATATTTTGCTTTGAATATGTTTAAATCTTCAAAGCTGAATGAAATACATTTCAATATTTTTGTAACAGAACCTCTTAAATAGATTGTGGGAATACTCTAAATGTAATATACCTTAATTTCAAGACACATGTGACAAATGCATAGCTAGAGGAACTGGAACACAATCAAAGAAGGGCAGTGAGGATGACTGAGGGTCATCCTACATTGAAATATGAAGAAAGGCAGGCATGTGAAGACAAGATTGAGAAGAGGTATGATAGCTCTTTTCAAACTTATTAATGGTTATGACAAAATTGATGCAAATTTATAGTTCAAGAAACAAAATAATGGATTTAACTTTCCAGAAAGCAGATTCTGTTAAATATTAAGAAAATCTTCTAAAAGTAAGATCAATTTAACATCTGATCCAATTATCCAAAGATGTGATAGATTACCCTTTATTGTATGGTTAAAGCAGAGCATAAACTTCCATCTGTCCAGGAGTCTCTAATCTGAATTTAATGTCCTAAATGTCCTTTCCAATTCTGTGATCCTATGAATTTAAGAAATATTAAGCATAGAGATAATTCAGAGATGGAACATACAGAATGTGCTGGACCATGCCCTGCATTCTGTAGTATCTCCACAGTTCTCAGATGCAATCTGGTGGTCTAAGTCCTGGAAACCCCAACACCACCCTGTGAGAGAGAGAGAGAGATAGAGAGACACGGACACGGACACGGACACGGACACGGACACAGACACACAGACACAGACACACAGAGACAGAGACAGAGACAGAGACAGAGAGCAAAGGAAGAGGAAAGAAAAGTGAAGCAAAAGAAAATGCTAGACAGGTTTTGAAGTTTCTGGACTTTTAATTTCAGAAAGCAATTTCACCAACCAATCCAAGAAAATAAAAAAAAATAATTTTATGAGATAGCATGGCATATACCCCCTTCATGGATTACTGCCTTGTCGTGGCGAAGGGGCTTGCATAATTCAATGAAGCTATGAGCTATGCCGTGCAGGGCCACCCAAGACGGACAGGTCATAGCAGAGAGTTCTGACAAAACGTGATCCACTGGAGAAGGAAATGGCAACCCACTCCAGTATCTTTGCCATGAAAATCCCATGGACAGTACCAAAAGGCAAAATGATATGATGCTGGAAGATGAGCCCCTCAGGTCGGAAGGCGTCCAATATGCTACTGGGGAAGAGCAGAGGGCTAGTACTAGTAGCGCCAGAAAGAATGAAGCGACTGGGCCAAAGCCGAAAGGATGCTCAGCTGTGGATGTGTCTGGTGGTGAAAGGAAAGTCCGATGCTGTAAAGTTTTTTTCTCCATAGGAACCTGGAATGTAAGATCCATGAATCAAGGAAAGCTGGACGTGGTCAAACAAGAGATGACAAGACTGAACATTGACATCTTAGGTATCAGCGAACTAAAATGGACAGGAATGGGTGAATTTAATTCAGATGACCATCAGGTATACTACTGCGGGCAAGAATCCCTCAGAAGAAATGGAGTAGCCTTCATAGTCAATAAAAAAATAGGAAAAGCAATACTGGGATACAATCCTCAAAATGACAGAATGATCTCAGTTCGAATCCAAGGCAAACCATTCAATATCACAGTAGTCCAAGTCTATGCCCCAACCACCGGTGCTAAAGAGGATGAAATTGACCGGTTCTATGAAGCCCTACAGCACCTTATAGAACTAACACCCAAAAATGATGTCCTTATCATCATGGGGGATTGGAATGCTAAAGTAGGAAGCCAAAAGATAACTGGAATAACAGGCAAGTTTGGCCTTGGAGTACAAAATGAAGCAGGGCACAGGCTGATAGAATTTTGTCAAGAGAATACGATGGTCATAGCAAACACTCTTTTCCAACAACCCAAGACACGGCTCTACACATGGACATCACCAGACGGTCAACACAGAAATCAGATTGACTATATGCTCTGCAGCCAAAGATGGAGAAGCTCTATACAGTCAGTAAAAACAAGACCAGGAGCTGACTGTGGCTCAGACCATGAGCTTCTTGTTGCAAAGTTTAGGCTTAAATTAAAGAAAGTAGGGAAAAACGCTAGGCCACTCAGGTATGAATTAAATCATATCCCTGTTGAATATACAGTAGAGGTGACAAATAGATTTAAGGAATTAGATCTGATAGACAAAGTGCCTGAAGAACTATGGACAGAGGTTTGCAACATTGTACAACAGGTAGCAACCAAAACCATCCCAAAGAAAAAGAAATGCAAGAAAGCAAAATGGCTGTCTGAGGAAGCTTTGCAAATAGCTGAGGAAAGGAGGGAAGTGAAAGGCAAGGGAGAAAAAGAAAGATACGCCTAATTGTATGCAGAATTCCAGAGAATAGCTAGAAGAGATAAGAATGCCTTCTTAAATGAACTGTGCAAAGAAATAGAAGAAAACAATAGAATAGGGAAGAGCAGAGATCTCTTCAAGAAAATTGGAGAGATGAAGGGAAGGTTTCATGCAAAAATGGGCATGATAAAGAACCAAAATGGCAGGGACCTAACAGAGGTAGAAGAGATTAAGAAGAGGTGGCAAAATTACACAGAAGAACTATGCAAGAATGAGCTTAACGTCCCTGATAATCACAATGAGGTGGTCACTGACCTCGAGCCAGACATCCTAGAATGTGAAGTGAAGTGGACCTTAGAAAAGCTGAGCAACAACAAAGCTAGTGGAGGTGACAGTATTCCAGCTGAGCTATTCAAAATCTTAAAAGACAATGCAGTAAAAGTGCTACACTCAATTTGATAGCAAATTTGGAAAACTCAACAATGGCCACAGGATTGGAAAAGATCAGTTTACATTCCAATTCCAAAGAAAAGCAGTGCCAAAGAATGTTCAAACTATCGCACCATTGCACTCATTTCTCATGCTAGTAAAGTTATGCTTAAAATTCTACAAGCTAGACTCCAGCAGTATGTGGATTGAGAACTACCAGAAGTACAGGCAGGATTTCGAAGAGGCAGAGGAACTAGAGATCAAATTGCTACCATACGCTGGATCATGGAGAAAGCTAGAGAGGTCCAGAAAAACATCTACTTCTGCTTCATTGACTATGCTAAAGCCTTTGATTGTGTGGATCGTAACAAACTCTGGCAAGTCCTTAAAGAGATGGGCATACCAGACCATCTTATTTGTCTCTTGAGAAATCTATATGTGGGCCAAGAAGCAACAGTGAGAACTGGACATGGAACCACTGATTGGTTCAAAATTGGAAAAGGAGTCCGGCAAGGCTGTATACTGTCGCCTTGCCTATTTAACTTATATGCAGAGCACATCATGAGAAAGGCAGGGCTAGATGAATCAAAAGTTGGAATTAAGATTGCCGGAAGAAACATCAACAACCTAAGATATGCAGATGATACCACTCTAATGGCAGAAAGTGAAGAAGAACTAAAGAGCCTCTTGTTGCGGGTGAAGAAGGAGAGTGCAAAACTTGGGTTGAAACTAAACATTAAGAAAACCAAGATCATGGCATCCGGCCCTCTCAATTCCTGGCAAATGGATGGGGAAGAAATGGAGGTAGTGACAGATTTTATTTTCCTGGGCTCCAAGATCACTGCAGATGAGTACTGTAGCCAAGAAATTAAAAGACGCTCCTTGGGCGGAAAGCAATGGCAAATCTAGACAGCACACTAAAAAGCAGAGACATCACCCTGTCAACAAAAGTGCGTATAGTCAAGGCTATGGTCTTCCCAGTTGCAATGTATGGCAGTGAAAGCTGGACCATAAGAAAGGCTGAGCGCCAAAGAATTGAAGCCTTTGAACTCTGGTGCTGGAGAAGACTCCTGCAAGTTCCTTGGACTGCAAGGCGATCAAACCGGTCAGTCCTAGAGGAGATCAACCCTGACTGCTCTTTAGAAGGCCAGATCCTGAAGCTAAAACTCAAATACTTTGGCCACCTAATGAGAAGGAAGGACTCACTGGAGAAGAGCCTAATGCTGGGAAAGATTGAGGGCAATAGAAGAAGGGGACGACAGAGAATGAGGTGGCTGGATGGAGTCATTGAAGCAGTAGGTGTGAGCTTAGATGGACTCCAGAAGATGGTAGAGGACAGGAAGGCCTGGAGGAACATTGTCCATAGGGTCGCGATGGGTCGGACACGACTTTGCAACTAACAACAACAACACCAATGGCATATACAGCAATAATGAGTTGTAGTTTTGTGATAATCTATTTTTAGAAATTAGTTTTCCTTCTACTGGAAAAGATTTAGGGTTGCTTTGCTGGAGAGGCTTTGGCAGTTCAAGCTGGCTGTTGTTGCTGCTGTATAGTTAAAACTCCACAAGAGATATGACCTAATAGGATTCCCTGGAGGTAAAAGGCTGAGATCATCTTGTCCTGCTCCAATGGTGAATATATACAGAAGATACTTGCATTGCTAAAGGAATCTTGGATGTTGAAAATTGCAATCATTTTGTAACAAGGAACTTAGAAAACCCTGTTTGAGCATGGTTTATACTGTAAAGTTCCCACAGGCCTTTTATTAATTTTTCCCATTTTTATGCATAGGAAGCTTATTTAAAATAAGCAGCATGCCTTTTGGGGATTTGGGCTAGTTTCAATATCAGCACCTGCCACTTATCATTTGGTTCATTTGTTCCCAAAATGATTTCTGAATCTCTTTAACAAATGCATGTTCAGTGGAATCTATGAATTTGTTCTTTTTAAAAAAACTGACTCTTTATTTTGGTAGAATTCACTAGCGTCATGATTTTACTTGAATTTTTGAAAACATTGCTCCCACCCAAATATGGAAAAGGGTGGAGAGATTTCAAAGAAAATCAAGGATGCAAAATAGCTTTGAATATAACAAGAGAAATAAGCTGAAGATCTACAATACTTTATTTTCAAAAAGAAATGATGGCATTTTGCTAATATTTATGAACAACAGAACAACAACAACAAAACCAAATCAGTTCCTTCTGCTTGCTTGATGTTGAACCTCAAAGATTGATTCAGATTAAGGGAATGATAAGATAAAGTTCATGTCTGACTTTGGGGGCAGTGCTCATCTCTGTTTCTTAGCCAAGGGAACCAGCATTGCCCAAAGACGTGTCTGTGGTCATGTTACCAGCATGACTATATGCCAAAGTGCGCAGATGCTGTACCTAAGTAGTACCTATTTATCTACTTGCATGTGTATGCTTTTGAACTGCTAGGTAGGCAGGAGTTGAGGCAAGTAATGGGATTTCACACTACTGTATTGTGTGGCATTCAAACCCTGACAAGCTCAGCATCTTTAACCACTGAAATGTTGCACCCTCAAGGTAATAGTAAAAATGGCTTAAATAAGAAATAAATGTCCCTTTGCCTGAAAAGGCAAACACGTATCTGATACCTCCAGCTTTTTAAAATTTGAGTTGGATAGCAGTCAAAGAATAGAAAAACAAAACAAAAAAATGTTGTAGGCAAACAAGTGATTAAATTAAAATTCTTGAGTATTTTTTTCTTTTGTTCTGTCTCATAATCAGAAAGGTTTGGTCTGTAGTGAGTCAGTCATCTGTTAATCCTTCCTGCAATGTTTGAGTAAAATAATTTGCAAGATGAGAATGCAAAGTGCATAAATATTTGAGCCAAAATACATGAAGCTCATCTTTTCCTTCTGCATTCCAATCTTTTACCTTCTGCTGTTTGTTCTACAATCTCTGCTGTTACTACAATATTTACCATGTTTTTAGCTTTTGCTTGTTTTTCTATATTAGATATCCATGTGGCCATTTTTCTGTTTTGTGTTTTGTTTTTGTTTTTTAAATGGTTACTTCAAATGTTTTCCCAAAATTTCAAAACATCTTCCTTATTTTTAGGGGATTCAAATGGTTTTGTGTTTTTAATTAAAGGCTGAAATTGCCTATTTTGTGAGAACTGCTTGATCCCATTTTCAATTTTTGTTGCCACCACTCTTTTCTGCTATGATTTATGCAATTGTTTTGCTGTTCATATTGCATCAGTTCTTCAAACTTGTTTTCATTTTTTTCCAGTTTTCATGCTTTACATTTTCTTGCTTTACATTTTGTAACTTTTCAAAACTTATTTATTTTCTACTTTGGTAAATGATTTATTGTTTGGCAAATTCTCTTCAATTTAAGACTCAATTTTACTGTTATTACATTCATGAAACTATATGTAAACTATTAACTTCTTAATCATTTTTATTCTAATTGCATATTTTTATTTAAACATTTGTTTCAAGTAGATTTCTGAGAGTAATCTTTGTCTTAGTTTCTTTCATGCATTCCAAAACTTTTTCTCTCACTTGTAATTGATACACAGATTACATTTTTCTGCTTCATCAGTTTGAATTTGTCTCTTAAAAATTTTTATTGGTTACATTTTTATTGGTTACATTCAAATGGATGTTTATGTTGACTTATCCTTCTTTGTAGTCCTTTTTTTCTTCTTGGGTTTAAAATTACTGGTTTCCAGCATTTGTTTACTGTTTTTCATTAAGTTTAGTGACAGCAAAGTCTTTTTTTCAGAGAATTAAAAGTCTGTGATCCATAAATCATTGTTCACTGGTATTCAATTCTGGAAATTTTATTTTCTGACTTTTTTTCTGGAAACCAAGAATCAATCCATGTGATTCATAGTAGCACTTCATAATGTCTTGATTTTTATCGAAAGCCAATTTTTAAAAAATATTTTTTAATAAGGACACAACTTGTTGGGGGCAATAGCTGCCTGCAATTATTGCAGGTTCGCATCCCACCAGGCTCAAGGTTGACTCAGCCTACCATCCTTTCGAGGTTGGTAAAATGAGGACCCAGATTGTTGGGGGCAATTAAGCTGACTTTGTAATAATGCCGCTGGGGGGGCGAAAGCCCTAATAAGCAGGCATATACATAGAATGAAGGCTATTGCTATGCACATTTAATTTGTGCTTAGATTGTAAGCCGCCCTGAGTCTTCGGAGAAGGGCGGGATATAAATGGGATTAAAAAAAAATATGTTGACACTGAAAACCTCTCAGAGAGTGCTGTGATGCACTACAGAGCGGTGTATAGTACTACTGTTATTGCTACTTCTTTCCAGGGGCTCTGTATTATTATTTTTTGCCCTAGTTGCCTAGTAAATGGAATAGTACTTTGTAGTTCATGTACCATGTGATATTCAGAATCCAGAGCATAAGATGCAGCCCTGGTGGCACAGAAATTTCTTTTCTACTCTTCACCACCTAAAATTGATAATTGGCATGCTTTTGCTTCAGTTCTTTTAGTGTGTGGTTTAGACAGGATAGAATGCCAGCATCTATAATTCCACCAGCTGAGCTCTTAGGTTCATGAAGGATAGTAAGCCCTACCACCATGATAAAGTTGCATTGCAAGTCAGAGATGATACTAATGGTATGATGATGGTTAAGATCTCCAGTGTCAATCCTGGATCCAAGAGCCCTCTAATTGACACTGGACTTTTTAAGATAAGTAACTGAAACAGTGAATGGGTTTAGATCTTTAGGTTTAATTTATAAAACTTAGCTAATATATTATTTATTTATGAGAATCTCAAAGGTGCTTTTTCAAAAGGCAACTGGACTTTTTTTGAGAAAGAAGAAGACATTTTGCTTCTCATCCAAGAAGCTCCATCAATTGTTATTGGATGATGGAGGGGTGGAAGAGTTCTTGCATGATGAAGTGAAATGTCGTCTTCCTCAAAAAAAAAAAAAAAAAACAGTCCAGTTGACTTTTGAAAAAACACCTTTGAGACAACTATGACTTAGATGACTGCGAATCTCCATAGACATTTATTTCTGAAAATAGAAAATGTTTACTGTTTTTAATATAATGTCCTAGCTCACCCTGATGAGATGAAAAGAACACATTGTTTTGTTTTGATAAATTGTTTTAATTAGGAATAATGCACCCACCCTACCATGAAGATATTATTGAGAAATTAGAGCTTTAAATGGGATAGCTGATTTACCTGTAATTAATTGCTTTTAAACCCTTTGTGCTTTCTCATTTCTCAAGAAAACACACACCTGTAATCAAGTTTTGGAACATGAATTCACTCTTAACTGACACATATAAAATAAAAGCTGAAGTTAACTAAATAACAGTCAAATGAAGAACCAGTTTTATTATTATTATTCTAAGATATTCAAATGTCTATTTGGTACTTTGCCTTCTTTTTGTGAGCTTTACATTCTAGGAAAGAAATATCGACTTTCATTTTCCCTCCTGCACTCAGCCTTTTAGAGGTTTACATCCATCAGTGCATCTCCATATACAGCTAAATCCCATTCATCTCTGAAATGTCAGTAAACCTTTAATATAAAAGCTAGTGCATTCTATGACAGCTCAGCCATTTTTTAAATGGACAGGGAAAGGCTTTTCTGCATTTTCAAAATTAAGCAGTAGTCAAGATCATTCTAACATATGCTAATGTTTTATTAGAAAGTGTTACGTGAGAGTATTTCTGTGAGTGGAGCAGGAATGGAAATCCACTTGAAGTTATACCATTATTACAACATGACAGCATGCTCCAGCTGAATTTCCCATGATTCAATTTTATGCTAAAAAGGTGCTGATCATAGAATCACAGAGCTGGAAGGGACCTTGGAGGTCTTCTTGTTTAACCTTCTAACCCAGGCAGGAGTCCTTATGCAATCCTGGACCAATGGTTATTCATTCTTTTCTTGAAAACCTCCAGTGATGGAGCTCCCACAACTCCAGGAGGCAAGCTGTTCCATTCTTTCCTACTGTCAGGAAGTCATCAAGTCATACAAGGCTTTTATTGGTCAGTTTGAATGTCCTTCCTCAAAAGCTATACCCATTCTCCCTAGAAAATCCATTGCTGGGTGAACCTACCTTGAGAAATAAAGAGAGCTCTAGGCAGAAAGTTAAAGCTGGCAATATATCTAATTGATATATAATCAAAAAGAATATGATAGCTGAATCTATATCACAGAGTTTGGTCTATATGCTTCTTCCCACCCCCACCACTCGTTACATCTAGTTCCAAAATCAACTGATCAGAGTGGAGAGGACCGATTCTTTTAAATTTCACAATGAAACATCCATATAGAAAATCCCATAGTATTGCTGTGGAGAGATAAAATCTGTTTACTTTAGTAATATATCATTACAAAATAGATATATTCCTAATACAATACTAATAGATAAATTCCTAATACAATAATTCTGCTACTTTTGTTGTGGCTATTTATCATCTGAATACTATAGTTATCAAAAAATCTTGGTTATTCATGAGGGGGCACTTTTGCCCTCCCTCCAATACAGTTGATGTAGTTGCATATAATGCCTCTTCTTCCTTCTGACCAACTCATTATTATAGTCATAGTCTGGTCTTCAAAGGAGATTGTCTGAAAGACTATACTCAGAAAAGGCTTAATAGTCATCACAGGCATGGAGTTATCTGAGTGGAGGATAACAAACCTTGTTCAAAACAAGGTTTTTTGACCAGATGATTTATATATTGCACAAGTGTGGTTATCATCCCTCACCTTTGTTACTATCAGCAGCCATATTATTAAGGGTAATATGAGCTGAAATTGTATCTCCATAATCCCCTATATTCTACTATTTATTATGGAGAATTTATTAAAAATGACATAAATGCTTACCTATCATATCTCCAACCTTGGAATCTAAATCAAACCTAAACGGTGGCTTAGTATGAATAAAAACAATTCCAAGCACAAACCAATCATAGAAAGTGGGGGGATTATTTAATTAATTAATTAATTAATTAATTAATTAATTAATTAATTAATTAATTAATTTCTATACCGCCCTTCTCCCGAAGGACTCAGGGCAGTGTACAGGGCAATAAAAATACAATAAAAATACAATATACAAAAGTTAAAAATAAGATTAAATAGAACTAGCCCATTACAATAAATAATTAAAAATTACTAATTAAAATACCCCAAACCCATTAGACCAGGCCGGCTTGTTCAAATAGGTAAGTTTTCAGATCATGGCGGAAAGAGCGAAGGTCAGGAGCCATCTGGAGCTCAACCGGTAATTGATTCCAAAGGGCTGGTGCGCCCACAGAGAATGCTCTCCCCCTGGGGGCCGCCAGCCGGCACTCTCTGACCGGCGGCACCCTGAGGAGGCCCTCTCTGTGGGAGCGCACAGGATGAAGGGAAGTTGATGCCGGCAGCAGGTGCTCCCGTAAGTAATCCGGACCCATGCCATTTAGGGCTTTATAGGTCATCACCAGCACCTTGAATCTCACCCGGAGGGCAGCTGGAAGCCAATGCAGCTCGCGGAGTAGAGGTGTTACGTGGGAGTATCGGGAGACCCCCATCACAACTCACACGGCTGCATTCTGCACCAGCTGAAGCCTCCGAATGGTCCTCAAGGGCAGCCCCATGTAGAGAGCATTGCAGTAGTCTATTCGAGAGGTCACGAGCACATGAGTGACTGTACGTAGGGCATCTCGGTCCAGATAGGGTCGCAACTGGCGCACCAGGCGAACCTGGGCAAAAGCCCCCCCTGGTCACAACTCCTATATGATCTTCCAGACTGAGCTGTGAATCCAGGAGGACACCCAAGTTGCTTACTCTCCTTAGCAATATTATCTCAGGCTAAAGAAGGATGGAAAGCAGACTAAAGCCCTTCAAAACATCCTAAGCAAATCTAAAGACCCAGTAACCCAAGAAGAAAAAAACAGGAGTCATCCAATGGTGGGATTCAGCCTGTTCACAGCAGTTCGGCAGAACCGATAGCTAATTTTCTGTTGCCCAAGCCCAGAATGGACTTCTGGAAGTGGCATCCACACAGAAAACCAGTTGTTCACATATTTGAATCATCTATAACATACCTTAAAGAGTAAGAACTGCAACAACCACTATGTAGGACAAACAGGCAGAAGACTGGCAGAATGCATCCATGAACACCAACTGGCAGTCAAAAGGCGTGACAAAAATTCTTTAATTTTACAACATATAGACAGATTTAACCATAGTTTTAATTTGGAAAATGTGACAATCCTAGATCAGGCCAAATCCAAAAATGCCAGGAAATTTCTAGAAGCCTGGTATTCTGACAAATCAGCCATCAATAGACATATAGACATTAACAACATCTATAGATTATGAAAAGGAGACAATCAACCAGCCCAGAAGAGAAAAAGACTCCAGCATCAGTCATCGGCACTCAGATCAGCATAGATTAACTCCATTAGTAAACAGCCCAACCAAAGAATCCCCAAGACCTTCCCCACCCACACAGACAGGTAAGACACCAGAATATAAACTGAAATCAAACAGCACTCCTTACTAGCACTGATGATGTTACCTAGTTAGGGCGATGAAGCATCTGCAAGAAAACAAGCAAGATCAGAGAGCAACAAGGACCCTGCATTCCAACTCTGAGTTACAAATATTCTCCTTCATTAATATTATCTCAGACTACAGAAGGATGGAAAGCAGCTATAAATATTGTATAAAAGGAAAAAGAGCCAGTGCTTACAAGCCCTATCTCTTGTACAGTGCTTTCACACAGCTATCCATTAGTGCAATGTTGCATTCTAGTTTATATTACTTGGTCAGCACAAGATCATTGGGAGAGATATACATGAGTAAAGAGATACACATGAACTATCTCAATGGGAATTTCTACAGTTGTATCAACCATTGCATCTTATGCTTGGAAACATTTTTTTTTCCTACTACATACCCCATGATGTTGCTTTCATTTAATCAACAGTCCATGGGTAAGACAAACTTAAGTCATCCTTAGCAGCATGAGTTTTAAAATAGCATTTTTCACATTATGCTATCATCACCCAAGGCAATTTGAAGGTGCTGAAAAAGCTTTTACAGTTTGTCACCCATTACCAAGGAGGGAAGAAAGCTGACTGCCTGGGGAATTGAAAAACAGGCAGCAGAGGCAGGAAATGAATGGTTGATTGGGGATAGCAAATATCATGCTGGTATTGTTTGCTGCCAACTGAAGGATGGGTGGATTGCACCTCAGCTCTACAGCTGGGAAAGGTTTTTGAATCTTTGAAATTCAAAGGCTGCATCCCATTTTGCCACCTTAAGATAGCTTCATAGAAACAAAGCCTGAATTTCAGAAATATTTCAAGATATGAAATATCTTTTATGAAATATTTTTAACGATTTGGAGCTTCTATTTCATAGTCAAGGTGAACCAACAATCAATCAGAATAGAGCTGGAAGGGACCTTGGAGGTCTTCTAGCCCAAGCAGGAGACTCTATACCAGAGGTAAGCAACCTTGGCTCTTTTATGACTTGTGAACTTCAATTCCCAGAATTCCTGCACCAGCACAGCTGGCGCAGGAATTCTGGGAGTTGAAATCCACGAGTCATAAAAGAGCCAAGGTTGCCTACTCCTGCCCTATGCCATTTCAGACAAGTGACTGTCCAGTCTCTTCTTAAAAACCTCCAGTGAGGAAGCACCCAAACTTTAAATGGCAAGCTCTTCCATTGGTTAATTGTCCTGACTGTTAGGAAGTTTCTCCTTAATTCCAAGTTGCTTCTAATTTCAATAGCAACTTTCATTGCATCTTGATGTCACTGCAGAATAGATATTAATACTGATCTTTGAATAATGTAATGATGGAAGTGTATCATTCCCAGAGTTTTAACACTGGTTGCTTTCAATGTGTGATTCCTGCCCAAACTAAGAAGGAAAACGTCATTTTTTCCTGAAAAATATGTGTAATAGGTAGGATTTCTTTAAAATTACATTCAAAATTTACTTGAAGTCAGTCATTACCTCTTAACCTAATCTCATTGAACAAAGTGTCCTCCTAACCCTAACCCTAATTAACTAATAGTTAAACTATGTATAAATGTATGTATTCAATATTATTTTTGGTTTTTATAGTAAGTGGATGGCACCAAGGTCATGATCCACCTGTCTGAATCTTCCAGAGAAATGAACAGAATATGGTATTAGCAAAACTAAACTAGAGGGGAGGGGAACTTGTAACAGGCAGAGAGTTTTTAAACTAAAACAAATTGTTTCTAAGTAAAAATATAAATTTTAATAAAAGAACAAAAGGCACAGATTTCTAACCTTGGAAAATCAATGTTTGCATTCTTTATCTTCAGATTCTTCAGAATCTTACATAGCTAGCTAGCTAGATAAACTTTATTGTCATTTTTTTACTGTGGGCACAATGGCACACATTAAAAATGAAATTTAGTTGCTTGCTCTCAAAGTGTACACATACATAATAGACATTTAAATCTACTATATACAACATATGTATAGACCTACACCCTTATATATAAGTAACATAAATATTACTTTTATGTCCATCTTGAATATATCCCCTCAGAGAAAAGAAAGCATGGAGAATATCCTAGATTATTAGGGATTGATGAAAGAAGATATCTCAAGGAGATTTAGAGGCTAAGTGGGAAAGTGTTAACAGAGAATTTAGAAATGTGGAAGCTATTATAAACTCTGCTAAAACACCAAGAAGGGAGAAAAGAACAAAAATTGCAATAGCCAAAATTAAGTTCAAAACAATTAGGCCAATTGTTAGAATAATAAAAGAAGTTCAAGCTGAAAGAGAGGAGATAAGAAAATTGCCTTAGGGAAGACAGATTTTTAGCAGGTAGTGGTTTCATGCTTAGAGGGGAATAGGCAACAGAATTAAAGTCAGAGATCAACAAAAAAGAAGTTGAGATTTGAGAATTAGTAGTCTCAGTCCTTAGCCAGAAAAAGAAATAGAATGAGGAACAGAGATTTCTGTTGCCTCTCACCAAGGCCATAAGCCACCTATTAGCATCTTGCCTCTGGTTCATCACATGAGGTAGTTGTGTTACAAGGCATACCTAGGCAGAGCCATAATTATTCTCACTCTTTTCTGTTCTGGAATCACTTAGGCTTCTGGGTGGTCTTCCAGGGCAATCCCACGTAGAATACATTGCAATAGTCCAAATGAGAGTTTACTACAGCATGAGCAACTTTGACTAGGGCCTCCTCAGCCAGAAATGGACCCAATTGACATACAAAATGAAGCTGTGAAAAGCCCTTCCTAGCTATGGCTGTCACTCAGTCTTATGATTTCCTTTAGGAAACATGTATTTAGTTCTGAGATTTTGTAGTAACTAATATAAGCATCTGGTATGAAAAAGTAGATTGGTGTGTAATCTAGATAGATTGGTAGATTGGTAGATTGGTATACATCCATAAGAGTATAGTGTAGGAATGAAATTGGGCTCCACCCCTTTTTATCATTTTACTCTGTGGAGTAAAACAATAGTATGCACAGTTACTTTGTAATTTTTTACTTTACTCATTCTAGAAATACAAAGTAGCAGGTGGCATCCTTTCAGCTGTAAAATATAGCATTATTTGTTATATGAATAACTTATCCATATAGCATAATGTTAATATGTAATACTATGACATTAAGCTTAGCCAGATACTGGCTACTATTCTTGCAATATTAAAAATCTAAAAGAAATGGAGAATTATGGTATGAAAAAAAATCTGATCAAGATGGGAAAATTCTTCCTTGCTATATGTCCAGTGAAAGGGATGGGAGGTGGGGGTAGGTGCTAGAGTGCTGTTACCCTGGTACCATAAATATTTTGTCACTGTCTTCAATAATTAAGGCAATATACTCTTTGTGGTTAATTATTTACACTTTGTTAGCAAATCTTCTGTGAAGCTGTAAACCAGAGTAAATTAGCTGAGTTACAGAAGCAACATTTGTTTTTAATTATTAAAATTATGCCACAGGAAATGTAGTTTGCTTTCCCATTTAATAGCTCCCCTATTGTCTTAGCGCAGGAGGAAAGTCTTCTTCCTGATTAGAGGAAGTGGCAAACTTGTGTTGTAATCTCCACCATGAGAATTAAGCAAAACAAAGAATAGCCTTATGCTACTGCAAAGCAAGCTTAAGCAATGTTTGTTCTACGAGGAGTATTAAACACATCTTGTCTCAAAGGATACATTTGGCTATATTTATAGTGATTCACATCTGAACATTCAACTTCTCCTATGCAGTGACTCACTTAAGAACAGATATGCTCATTGTAGGCTTTCTGCCCTTACTGCTTGGCTACTGTGTTTACTTCAGTTTTTTAAACTGAATTTGGTGCTTATTTCAACTTTTGTTCAAATATCTTACTGAGCAATTTACAGAGTTCAACACAAAAATAAATTTTGAAAAGTCAAATATATCTCTCCAGTTCCTATACTGAATTATGGATTATTCAATCCTATTTCATCCACTGCATACTAATAAAACCTCTGACATGTTGCCCTATGTGGCCATTGGCGTAACTTAATTGGGCCCTTGAACCACCTTTAAGTCTTCTGAAAAAGAAGAGCTCAAATTTCAGGTAGAAATGCTTCTTCCCTCAACTGTTACGTATCTGTTCCCTGACTGAAGAGAGCAGACTGATGGCAGATGTTGCTGTTGTATAGTCTGAAACAGATGGTGTCCTTCCTTCCTTCCTTCTCATTATGGTTACTTTTAGGACCTTGAACAACCTGGATTATGGTGGGATTTTTTTTAAGGCTGAAGGCCTGGGTGAAGAGAAACCCCTGAATCTCTGTAACCCCAAATTCAATTATAGCATACTCCTGGATGCAGGGTCACTTGACAAGTGGCATCTAACAACTTACTCTGTGGGTACTTGCCAGAGTTAACTGGAATTCATTTAGTTCCCCAACAGATAATTGACATATTGCGAATGCTGTCTCCACTAATTGTAGGAATATGGCAGAAGACCAACATACTGTATATTATGGGAATAACTGATCTTAGAAACAAGAAACTTAGAAACAAGAGAAGCAAATGAAATCAGAGGACTGCTGATGACTATCCTTGTAGGCATTTTGTATATGTTTTCCTGTGCTTGAAGATACTCTTCATGCAATAATTATTGAGGTTGTACACCATTGAAAATATGATTTGGAAGAAACATTTCAGATGTGAAGCAAATGCAGCATCACTTTATTGTTCATTAGAACAGCCCAATTGTTTGGTGGGCTTTTCTGTGAGTCAAGGCAGGGAAGGGAAAAGGTTCTGGCCCCTTTAATAATCACATTAATTTCAAATCCTTAAAGCAGATGCATCTTTTTAAAGTCTACATATAAGTATGAAAAAGTTATGCCATGTTTTTGAATAATGGGGATGTGTTTGCATGAAGCCTGAAGCTCTTCTTCCAAATGATGTTCAAAGCATGTGCAGCCCTAATTATTATTGTTTTGCGAGAACCTAATTTCTGTCGGCTTACTTGATTAGTGAGTATCGTAACCATCAACTATTAAAAAGACATATCTGTTTGGCATCCGTGCCAAAGGCATAAACAAATCCCTTTGCTTTATAGCATGCCTTTTCACTCAGGTGGATAATATTGCTACAATCATTATAGAATTTATTAAAAAGTACAAGCAAAAATCTCTTGGCAGTTTAAGTACATCATTTTTAAGTAAGCAAGTTTTCTCTAGACTTTAGGAAAACAATTTTGTTTTCCCAAGTACCCAATTTCCTCATCCGTTCTGGTGAAGGACAGATTATAATATCATATCAGTTTGGGGACCTGGTAATATTATGAAAGAAAACATATAACAGAATAACAGACCTTGGAGGTTTTCTACTCCAAACATCTGCTCAAGTAGGAAGCCGAAACCATTTCAGAAAAATGGTTGTCCAATCACTTCTTAATAACCTCCAGTGTTGGAGCACTCACAATTTCTGGAGGCAAGTTGTTCCACTGATTAATTGTTCTATCTGTTAGGAAATGTCTCCTTAGTTCTTGGTTGGTTCTCTCCTTGATTAGTTTCCATCCATTGCTTCTTGTCCTGCCTTCAGGTTCTTTGGAGAATAAAGTGACCCTTCTTTGTGGCAATCTGTTAGCTATTGGAATACTATTATTGTTAAATAGCGGGTTCTTTGGTGCAGGAATGAAGACGCGTGTTCTGTACCAGCCTACTACTGGCCCTGCAGAAAAGGCAGGGACAACTCCTTTTACAAAACGGCAAGAGGCTGGAACTAAGCCTGCCAAATTTATTAACATAAAACAGAGCAAACAGAGCAAAGAGAGCAAACAGGAACCATGAAACAGGAGCTATTCAAACGGTTGCCTTCAGCAAATCAGCCCTCCCACACATTCCCCTTTTAAACAGTTCAGGGCGTGGCTTCTCTCTGCCTCCTTCCGAGGTGCCCCATTGCCTTCCTCTGTTTACTCCTGATTGACTGCCTCCTGCGTCGGGCGTCCTTGAACAGGGCCAGCTGTGGGTCATCTTCATCCACGCTGTCAGGCTCACACAGCTGGGTCTGCGTCGTGACCAGATGGGAGGGGCCTGGCTGAGGGCTCTGCGGAGCCTCAATACTATCCTCAGCAAGGTCTCCAACACCCCCCTCCTCCTCCTCTGAATCATCCGACCCAACTGCCAAACCCACAGGCTGACCGTGAATCACAACAACGCGTAACTGTGTACAGGGTAACTTATAGTTTATTTCATTCAGAAACTGTATCACGGAAATGGCTGCAACTAGCCGCAATATATAGTCTAGCCCCTAGGCAGCAGCCAATAGGTTTGAATCAACCATTGCCACCTGGAGACAGCCAATTGCAGCACAGGAGACTTGTAGTCTGGGTTGCTGGAGAGCCGTTAGCTGCTCCAGCAACCCACATGGTATTCCTCAAGAGCCCAGTACATAACACCCCTCCCCTCTTAGAACAGACCATAATAACACCAATTAGTCTCAGCAATTATCAAGACTCATTATCCAAACACACTAAAGTAAAAGTGATATAATAAAAAATAAAAAACAATGTAGGTTACAATGTTATTAAACAACGTCTCAACGAATAGGCTTCAAAGAGGGCACTTTTATACAGTTACATCATAGCACTAGTTTCTGTAGAGTAGTGGCAAACAGGAATTACAACAATATATAGCTCTTTATTTTACAATGTAATCTGCAAGATATGAAGGAGGCTTGTATGCCCTAGATGAACGTCTCGGAGTTCCCATCACTTTGTGGTCTACCAGGTTACCCAGTGGGCTGGGTAGACTTGTGTCCCTTTGTTCTCCTGAGTCAAGGTGATTTGATGCACTCTGGCTGGCCTCTCCAGGTTGGCCCACCCCAGAGTCAGACTGTTTGGCAGAGTAGGCACAGCGGTTCCTGAAGTTTGGTTGGCTTGCTCCTTCAGGGGATCCATGTTGCATTCCAGGGCTCCCCAGTTCTCCCTCCGGTTCCACTTCAGTTAAGAAAGAAAAGTCCTGATAGTCCATGTGAGGACTGGCTTGACCGCATGTTTGAGGACCTTGGGAGGGACTTATGATGCAGTCCTCACTTAGTGGCCATTCTGGAAACCGTTTCCTGAGCTGATCAATGTGTCGTCTGACAACTCGCCCTCCCTCCAACCCCACTTTTTTAGTTAAATTTTTTAGGGGGTTAGGGAGGGGGGCGGGGGGTAATGGTTGTTTGACTATGGGGGGTGGCCATACAACCACGGTGCAGGCCAGGCCTGGGTCTGACTGCGTTCGGGGGGAGCGGGGTGTGGTTACATCTGGGGCTCAGGAGCGGGTCGTGGGATTGCTGATTCCCACGACACTGGGGTATGGCAGCAGGCGTATGGACAGAGGGCCGTATCGTTACCGGGAGGGCCGTCCCCGCTGTTTACAAGCGGTGAGGCGCTCCGACCCTCTGTTTCTTCCCCGAGGTGCCGGGAGCGAGGATGCGCAGCCTCCTGAGCTCCGGCTGGTGTACCTGAATGCCAGGTCCGTGGTTAATAAGGCTCCCCTTGTGCGGGATCTGGTGGAGGGTGAGCATGCGGACCTGGCTTGTATTACCGAAACCTGGTTGGGCCCAGAGGGTGGGGTCCCTTTGGTTGATCTTTGCCCACCAGGTTTCCGAGCGTTACACCGGCCCCGGGCTCATGGTAGGGGCGGGGGAGTGGCGGTAGTTATCAGGGAGACCTTATGTCCGCGGGAGACCACCGTCCCTCAGATAGTCGGGTGTGAGTCTCTCTTTTTGAGGTTTGGTTCGGGGGCGCAGTTGGGCTTGCTGCTGGTGTACGTTTCGCCTAGTCACACAGTGGCAGCCCTGCCTGAGCTACTCGATGTCCTCTCCGGTTTGGTGATTGAGTTCCCCAAACTTTTAGTTTTGGGTGACTTCAATCTACCATCCCTGGGAGGGTCATCTGAGTTGGCTCGGGAGTTCATGGCTTCCATGACGGCCATGGACCTGACGCAGGTAATTTCTGAACCAACTCATGAGGGAGGCCACACCCTGGACCTAGTTTTTTTATCTGGACGATGGCTGGATGATCTTGGTGGGGGCTCTCCATTTATCATGCCCCTGTCATGGACGGATCATCACCTCCTGCGGCTGGTCTTCCGTTTTACCACCCCCCGCCGTGGGGATACGGAACCAATTAGATGGTACCGCCCCAGGCGCTTAATGGACCCTGATGGGTTCCAGGCAGCGCTGGGATCCCCACCTGCTTCCGTCGCTCACAACTCGGCGGATGCCTTAGTGGAAGCCTGGGAAAGGGCAGCCACTGAGGCACTGGACCGAGTTGTACCCTTGCGGCCCCTGACCCGGCGCAGATCCCAACGAGCTCCATGGTTCTCCGCGGAGCTCCGGGAGATGAAGCGTCGGAAACGGGGCCTAGAGAGCTGCTGGAGGTCCAGCCGATCCGAATCCGACCGATTGCGATTAAGAACCTATATTAGGTCTTATCTCGCTGCGATGAGGGTGGCGAGGTGTAATTACTTCTCCACCCTCATCGCGTCCGCAGATAATCGCCCGGCCGCCCTGTTTAGGGTGACTCGCTCACTTCTTAATCAGGAGGTGAGGGGGGATCCCTTACAGGGTCGTGCCGAGGAGTTTGGTCAGCATCTGTCGGACAAAATCGCTCGGATTCGGACCGGTTTGGACTCCAGCTGGGCAGAGTCTGACGATCAGGACACGGGCGGTCTTGTCAATGTTATCTGGGAGGAGTTTGATTCTGTGACCCCTGATGAAGTGGACAGGATTATGGGGAGGCTGAGCTCCACCACATGTTTATTGGACCCGTGCCCTTCCTGGCTGGTTTATGCAGCTAGGGAGAGGACACGAGGCTGGTTCCAGGCGGTGATATCTGCTTCTTTGAGTGAGGGTAATTTCCCCACCGTCTTGAAGGAGGCGGTGGTGAGACCCCTCCTCAAGAAGCCTGCCTTGGACCCAGCTGTGTTGAACAACTTTCGTCCAGTCTCCAACCTTCGCTTTCTTACGAAGGTTGTTGAGAGTGTGGTGGCGCATCAGCTCCCTCTGGTCCTGGATGAAGCGGATTATTTGGACCCGTACCAATCGGGTTTCAGGCCCGGGTACAGCACGGAGACGGCATTGGTCGCTCTGGTGAATGATCTCTGGAGGGCTCGGGATAGGGGATGTTCCTCTGTCCTAGTCCTATTAGACCTCTCAGCGGCTTTCGATACCATCGACCATGGTATCCTGCTGCGGCGTCTCAGGGGATTGGGAGTGGGAGGCACAGTTCTTCGGTGGTTCTCCTCCTATCTCCTGGGACGTTCGCAGTCGGTGTTGGCAGGGGGGCAGAGATCGGCCCCTAGGTCTCTCGTTTGTGGAGTTCCTCAGGGGTCGGTTCTCTCGCCTCTCCTGTTCAACATCTACATGAAACCGCTGGGTGAGATCATTCGTGGTTTTGGAGTTGGGTATCATCAATATGCTGATGATACCCAACTTTTTATTTCTACCCCAAACCACCCCAGTGATGCCCTCGCTGTGATGTCCCGTTGCCTGGAGGCGGTTCGGGTCTGGATGGGGAGGAACAGACTTCAACTCAACCCGGACAAGACTGAGTGGCTGTACATTCCGGCATCCCGGGACATTCAAATTGTTCCATCTCTTTCTATGGGGGGTGAGCTGTTACCCCCCGTGGATAGGGCTCGCAACTTGGGAGTCCTCCTAGATTCACGACTTACCTTGGAAGATCATGTAGCAGCTGTGACTAGGGGGGCTTTCGCCCAGGTTCGCCTGGTGCGCCAGTTGCGGCCCTATCTGGACCGGGATGCCCTGTGTACGGTCACTCATGCGCTCGTGACCTCTCGCCTTGACTACTGTAATGCTCTCTACATGGGGCTTCCCTTGAAGACCACTCGGAAGCTCCAACTGGTACAGAATGCGGCCGCGAGAGTTGTCTTGGGAGTTTCCCGGTACTCCCATGTTACACCTTTACTCCGCGAGCTACATTGGTTACCAGTTGTCTTCCGGGTGAGGTTCAAGGTCTTAGTGATGGTTTTTAAGTCCCTACATGGCATGGGTCCGGAATACCTCGGGGACCACCTGCTGCCGGCGTCAACCCCCCTCCGCCCTGTGCGTTCCCACAGAGAGGGCCTCCTCAGGGTGCCTCCAGTCAGAGAATGCCGGCTGGTGGCCCCCAGGGGGAGGGCCTTCTCTGTGGGCGCCCCGGCCTTATGGAATCAACTACCGGTGGAGCTCCGGATGGCACCGGATCTCCGCTCCTTCCGGCGCGGGTTAAAGACACACCTGTTTGAACAAGCTGGCCTGGCCTGATGGGGAGTTAATTTGGGTTTTTAAATATTTGTATATTTTACTGTTTTATCTTGGGCATTAATTTAATTTTATTTTAACTTTTGTAGTTTTGTACTTTTATCATTTGCCCTGTTCACCGCCCTGAGTCCCTAGGGAGAAGGGCGGTATAAAAATTTAATAAAACTAAAACTAAAACTAAAACTTCATAAGATAGGGGTCCAGATGCCTTGGTAATTTGACCAGGAACCCACAGATCCCCATGACCATAGTTCCTGGCCCAAATCCAATCACCCATGTGCAGCCCCCTCGGGGGTTTTGGTCGAGAGGATTCTGCTGCCACTATCTGGATGCAACCTGTCCAGTTTAGTGATCAAACACCACCCCGAACATAGTTCTGCAGGACTTTTGCCTGTGGCAGTGCAGGGCATAGAATGCTGGCAGAGTAAAAAATCTGCCAATCTGTGATGCCAGTCACCTGTGACAATGCACTTGAGTGATTCCTTCATTGTCCTCACCATGCATTCAGCTTGACCATTAGAAGATGGATAAAAAGGCGCAGACGTTGCATGTCTGATGAGATTAGCTCTAAGGAAGGCCTGAAATTTAGCAGCAGTGAATTGACTTAAAACTGCCCCCACCCCATAAGGAGATGCATCACATGCAAGACATACAGGTTTAGACTCTTTGTAGTGAGTTACAGTGGACTTTTCTGACAATAGTGCTTTTAAGTCCTGGAAACTTTTTTCATGTACGTAAGTTAGTCCATTTCCATGGAGCTTTCTTATCTAGAAGCCTATGTAGGGGCTCTGCTAGTGCAGCCTTATGAGGTAGAAATGTGTGATAAACATTTAGGAGGCCCAAGAATGCTTGTAGCTCTCCTTTGGATTTGGGCCTGGGAGCCATTTTAATGGCCTTCACTTAGAATCAGTGGGGTGAATGCCGTTTGTATCAATTCAGAAACCCAGGAATTCTGTTGAAGAAACCCCAATACTACACTTGTTCTTTTTTAATTTGGGGCCTGCTTCAAGAAGCCTCTGCAAGACAGCCCTGAGCCTACTGGTCAATACTTCTGGGGATTCCCCTGCAATAAGAACATCATCAAAATAAGGGCAGATGCCCCGAATACCCTTGAGTGTATGCTCAATGATTCCCTGAAAAATACCCAGTGCAACACTGACTCCAAACTGTAAGCGTTTAACTTTGAAAGCCCCCCCCTGTGAGTCATGATCATTTGAGCCATGGCTGTGGCCTCATCAATCAGCAATTGCTGATAGGCCTGTGCTAAATCAAGTTTAGCAAAAATAATACCCCCTTGCAAGGAGGCTAAAATATGGTTGACGACTGGGACCGGGTAAGCGTGTTGCTTGAGGGCTTTATTTAGAGTGCATTTATAGTCAGCACACATGCGAATTTCCCCATTGGCTTTAAGTAGAGTGACTATAGGAGTTTCCCACTCCCCACCATCAACAGGCTGTAACACGCCCTGTTCTACAAGCTTATTGATTTTGGAATCAATTTTATGTTTTAAGGCAAAGGGGACCCTACGAGGCTTAACCCTGATTGGAACTACATTGGGATCTAGCTTAAATGAGATAGGTGGGCCTGTGTATGTTCCTAGGGTTGAATCAAAAACATCCGCATATTCCTCGCATACTGATGCGAGGTCTGTAGTTTGTGTCCGGTTTATGCCAGTAATCTGAATACCTAAGGCATCAAACCAATCGAGTCCAATGAGACTTGTTCTCTGGCCCCCTACTACTATTACATCCAGGTGCCCTAAAAACCCTTTAAACTTTACCAACAAAGTGGCTTCTCCCTTAACTTTAATGTGAGCATTTTGAAAGTCTATTAGGATTATATCTGAGGGTCTTAGTTTGGCCCAATTGTTACTGCACCTACACACGAAGTTAAAAGTGTCTTGAGAAATAATTGAGACTGCAGAGCCAGAGTCCAATTCCATCATACATGGAACTCCTTGTAGCTCTACCATGAGCTTAAGTTTGGGTTTGAGGGGGCATCGAGCCCCAGTGCAGCATACGTTTCTACAGCTTCTGAAATGCCCCATACTAACTGGACCCTGGGTCCCAGTACCTCTCCTAGTCGGTTCTTCCAACTGGTGTTTGGGTGGCCGGTCTCTCTAGCGGGCTCTGCAAACTACTGCAATGTGGCCTGTCCTTCCGCAAGCTCTGCACGTGGCTGATCGAAATCTGCAATTGGTGCGAAAATGGTTGCTGCCACACCCCTTACATCTCGGTAAGAGAACTGCCTTGTAACTGTCCTCTCGCTGCTGGCTGTTGCAGTGTTGCGTGTTGGGTTGCTTTCAGAGTCGGTTGATTTCAGGTTCTTCTTCCTTGGAAGCTTCTTTGGTGCATTTGGCGTCCTCAAGGTGGACCATTTCTTCAAACTTTGTCGATTTGGCGGGCTGTACTGTTTGAACTGCACCCCTGGTGGCTTTGTTGGCCATCACTTCGTCTTGTGCTTCAGAAAATGTTAAGTTTAGCCTAGCAAAGAGTCTCTGCTGAAGTGTTCTGTCCTGTAGGCTGCAGATGAGCCGGTCTCATAGTTGCTCTTCTAAATTTGAAAATTTGCATAGGAATGCAGCCTGCCTTAGGCCCACTATGAATTCCAAAGCTGATTCACCGGGTAGCTGCATTCTTTGGTCAAACTTGAACTGCCAAGCCATTTCAGACATCTTGGGCTGGAAATGCTCAGTTAGCTTCTTTTTGAGAACTGCGTAGGAGACCGCTTCAATTGGTGTCGGTGCGAAAAGGTTCTCAGCCAAATCAAAGATTGCTGGGCCGCACACACAGAGTAGCGTTGCGGCCTTCAGTTCTTCTTCCGCGATCTGATTGGCCCTGAGGTAGTTTTCTACTTGTGATAAATATTATGGCCATTCCTCAGGGTGTTTCACACTGAATTCTCACAGTTTTCCGACCTTCGGCATTCTTTCTTGCTAGTTCCTGCGTTCTTCCGAATCCTGCTTCCAGGCTCAGGGAATGAGTCCACTGAGCATGAGGTCACTCATGTAGCTTGCTAGCCGACCTTGAGAGTGGGGGGGAAATGCCTTTTCCCTCCGGCGTGCGCTGCCTTTCCCTCATAGACTTCAACTCTTTATTCAGTGAAGCAGGATCCCACCTTCGTCGCCACTGTTAAATAGCGGGTTCTTTGGCGCAGGAATGAAGATGCATAACTGAGTACAGGGTAACTTATAGTTTATTTTGTGCAGAAACTGTACTGGGGAAATGGCTGCAACTAGCCTCAATATATAGTCTAGCCCCTAGGCGGCAGCCAATAGGTTTGAATCAACCATTGCCGCCTGGAGATAGCCAATTGCAGCACAGGAGACTTGTAGTCTGGGTTGCTGGAGAGCCGTTAGCTGCTCCAACAACCCACGTGGTATTCCTCAAGAGCCCAGTACACAACAATTATCATATCACCCTTAGTCCTTTTTTCATTAAGCTAGACATACCCAATTCCTCAACCATTCTTTATATGTTTTTCTTATCTTATTATTTGTGGTTATCTTGTGTTATTTTTTCCCTCCAGTAAATATACATAGACAAGCTTCAATATATTGAAATTGCACTCCATCTGTACAGTCATTTGATCCTATACAGATGCTACTATTCTACAGAAACATTTACAGCCAAGGATGGTAAGCTTGTAAGCCGCCCTGAGTCTTCGGAGAAGGGCGGGATATAAATGGAATTAAAATTAAAAATTAAATTAAATCCAATAAAAGAATGGTAAAAATTGCCCCCAAACTGTAATTTCTTTGCTTATGTGAGAAGCAAAGTGTATGCCATAAAATATATTCTTGTTAAGAGACAATATTTTAAATGTGATCTTTAATAATTCATTAACAATTATTTTTAATATTCACCATTTTTAAAAAATAATTTCAAAGATGAGCAGCTCTATAAACATGCATGTTGAAAAAGTTAGCATTGCCTTTGATCAGCTGCAGTGTAAGCTCAGTTTTAATCAAAGGAAGCCATTTCTGAGATCATTAAGCAAATTTAATAGCAGTGTCAAAGCTACAGAAATAGCTTTTTTATTACAAACAATAAACATTTATATGGAATAAACCAGGGCTTTTTTTCTCATAGAACGCTCAGAACGGAGTTCCGGCACCTTTTTTGGATGGAACCTTGTAGGGTAGGCAAGGTGGGTTGTATGACATGTGTGAGTTCCAGCACCTTTTTCTTTTACAAAAAAAAGCACTGGAATAAACTATTCAACATTGCTGTGAGTTTAGTATCTTTACCACCTGTCTGAAATATGCAGAAACTCTTCATGTACTGTATGTATGAATAATACAGGTAACATTATTGAAGAACAAACCTGTCACTGTTAAACATGTATGCATAGAGAGGCACCTGTTTCTATCAACATAAAATTGGTCCAGCTAGAAATTGACTCTTGTTATTGCTACTTTGGGATATGTCAATTATTTTTAATGTGATTCTTAAAGGGCAGAGTTCCCAAACCAGGAAGTAACTTAAGTTTGGCGAAATTGGGTGGTTGAACAATTCAGATAAGTTACTTGGTATCATTAGCTTAGCTGGCTTTCCATCCCAAGTACAATTGAAACTATATAAAACACACAGCATGACTATGTTTGTATTGTATGCTTAATCTTGGAGTTATTCAGTTAGCACAATTTTCTGAGTATTCACAACACACTGTACCATAGATTTGTGATGCAGTCTTAAGAATCTGCTTAATTAGTTTAGCCACTAAAATCCATGATTGTGGTTTTTGTGTTGTTTTCCATTGGTTCCAAAATATATTATTTTTCTAAATGATAGTGCTCATTGTCTTCCATCCTCTTCGATGCCTTTTGGTCACTTTCACAATGTGATTAGCATGTTTCTTGCATTCTAATAAAGTGATGAAATGGGCCTGTGGATATGTATGTTGTCATACTGTTATTTAACACGATATGAATTTCTACAGAGATAGTAGCGGTATGTCTTGTGTCGACTGATTGTCATTTCCAGTTTCTTTTCCTTCCAACTGCTTCTGACTTTCTAATCTACTGGAGTATTTAGCACATATCATCCTCTTCATTAGCTCCAACAAAAACATGATATTTCTTAGGACCATAGGAGTGACATTTGAAAAAGCAAGAATCTGTTATGACTGAATTATTGTCTCAATTGGCAGACAAAATGGATCTCTTTGACCCACTAGTCCAGACTGCACATTTAACTTGACTAGAAGACTGCAGCCCCATCCAAAACCATTATTCCAGACCTAGTAGGCCCAAAGAGCCACAGCCATTCTGTCTTGTCGAATCTGACAAGATTAGATATAAAGGCTTGTTTGAAGGCTGTTACAAGTCCACAGACCAAACTCCTCATAGCTTCATTACTGGTTTTTCACATAAATAGTAGTTAGATTTCAAAAACTGATATAGCTTTGTCAATATTTCAAATAAGGGTACTGGAAAAAGTTATCCTGATCCCTCCCCCCAAGTTTGATGAAAGAGAATTTGCTTTCAAAATACCTTCAAAGACATTGCCCTTAGTTACAAGGTAGCTAAGGGCACTCATGAATATTGTACCTTTTATTGCAGAGTTCTCACTCGACGACTCTGTAATTTCCTTGCTTTCTATGCTAGTTAAATCCCAGGAGGTATTAATAATTAGGGAACTCAACCGATGAGTGATTTTTCATTCTGGAGAGTATAGGCAACTTCAGAGTAATAGAAAGACATATAATAGGAAAGAGTAGCACCTTTGCCACTACCAACAATCAAGCAAGCTTCTTGGCTTTTCAAGTGTAGTATCAAGTAAACTTTAAAAACAAACCAGGAGAAGTTCATAACAAATTCTCAAGCATCCCAAGAACAAGAAAGAAAACCAAAACATCATTCTGTAGAGGAAACAACTTTTTCCCAAAGGTGCATTTCAAAAGGCAATTGGACTTTCTTAGTTTTTACCTTGAAAACATTTCACTTCTCATCCTTCAGAACTGAAGAAGATTCTTGGATGAGAAGTAAAATGTTTCCACAGTAAAAAACCAGGAAAGTCCAATTGTCTTTTGAAAAGCACCTTTGGGACAACCATGGCCTGGATGATTGAGAAAGTCGGACATTTTTGACCAACTGACCAATTTTATTTAAAATTTTAAAAATATGTAAAAATTGAGCTGTTTAATTATCTGTCATGCATATTAATATATGTAGGTAAAATTAAAAATGATAAATTGGTCATTTGAACACACTGAGATGCAATTTCTCTCTCCCTTAATGAACTCTTGGGATCTGCTCAGAGAAGACAAAGAAAACTTTGGTCAGTCACAAAATAGCTGGAATAATGATGGAACAAATTGACCTTAATTCCCAAGCTGGTACAACATATAAAACTTGTTTTCAGCAGCTATCCTGAAAATGTGTCTCAGACCTTCACGGTTGATGTAGAGTTATAATATTTTATGGAAGAAACATTGTTAAATTTAACTTAGCCATACATTTTGTGCAACAGGAGATGATTACTGGAAAAAGGGGTTTCAGCTATCAGATGGGAGGTAGGATCCCTATGTTATTACTCAAATTGGTTGGTGTTAATTACGAATCACACATATTGAAATGTGGTGTAAAATAAACAGGATAGTTAGCATGCTAATCAGCAATCAGAGGAGCTCTTAATAACTGCCAAACAATACCATTGATGAAAATTTTCAGAATAATTCACAGAGCAATTTGGAATTTTCAATGGCAGATGCCTGAATTGGCATGTGATATAAATGGCATACTGAGCATATTGCATGTATGTCCCTCTTTTCAAGCATTACAATGTGATTCACTTCACAATGAAAATACAAATAATTGTAAGCAATTTGTCCTGAGTAATTTTTAAATTGGTACACTAATAACAAGAAATAGATCAGCAGTTCAGTCTTTTATGTTTGTGTTTTCTATAATTGCTAGTTCAACATTAACATAATCCTTTCCTCTGATTACAAGTTCTCTTTGGATAATGCGAGTTATATAGTTAATAAATAAAAATAAATACAAGTGACATTAACTGTGATGATTTTAAACTTAAAATCTATTGTGTGGATTAGAGAGTCTATTGGGACCTTTACAGAGGCAACTCAACAGCAAATAGATATGTGTAGGGTATTTTGTTTCCCTTTGTTGATCATTTATCTTTTTGAATGTTGAAAATGGAAAGCAAATCTATATCTGCTGCAAGCCAAAAGCCAAGATCAGATCTGTAGGCTCTGGATTCATTTCGTTGAAAGAAGATATGATTGTGTACCCCTAGATAATATATTCTGCATGGTAGCTTATAAGAGAGAATTATTTGAAAATATTTAGTTCTGATAACAGAGAAAATCTTTGGTATTGTGGCAGTTTGATATCTTCTCAACAATATGAAACCTGGACTGCTGAAGAGAATGACATTTTGCCTCTGGCTGTTTCATCACTTAGAAGCTGTTACTGCTAAAAATAACAAAATATGGTTTTTCTCCAATTGCAAAAGTAGAGTATATTTGTCCCAAAACTTAGCTCTGTTTGGCCTAGATGTTCTTTTGAATCTAAGGTTTTTCTATCTTGTCCAAGTAATGTAAAGCATCTTGTATGCTGGAGGTCTGAGTCTCTGGGGTGACCTGAGAGGCAAAACTAAGAGGGCTCTTGCCTCTGGCATTTTATCAGAAGGAGACTTTATTGCTTGTTTATAGAATGGGGGGGAAAAGATAACAGCAGCAAAGTAGCAGTAGTAGTACTTTCAGTAAGAGTGGAGAGAATTGTTGTATCTCATCTGTCTTATGTACTGATGAGACAGTGAGAACACTACAGATATATTTACAATTTATTTATACAGGCAGCTTTGTTTTGGGGATTTAGTGAAACTGCCTTGACACAGTAAGAGTAGATAGAAAGAGGAGCTAGAAGAGCTATTGGACCAAGTTGGGGTCCAGAGAGAGCTTGTGGTTGTTCTCTTAAGGAGACAGTGTTGTGCTTCTTTCTCAAGGGCCATCACTCAGCACATCCAGACTAAAAAGTTTTCCTGCAGTTTCCAACCTTCCAACCTCATGCTTGTTGAGAAGGTGGTTGCGCTCAGCTTCAATGGCTCTGGATGAAATAGATTATCTAGACCACTTTCAGTATGGATTCTGACTAGGATATGAGATGTAGAGCATTGGTCATATTTTGGATGCTCTCTAGCCAGGAGTATGGTGGAGGTGGTGCATCCATCCTTGCTCTTCTTGTCTTCTCAGTATGTTCATGGTATCTTTTTAGAATGGCCCAGGGAGTTGGGTGTGGGCAACAGAGTATTGTCTTGATTCTCCTTCCTCCTTCTAGTCAGTGTTGATAGTAGGGGAGAAGTCTAGTCTGCAACACCTTCCTTGGGGGGTACTGCAGGGTTTGGTTATTTCTTCTCTCCTGTTAAACTTCTACATGAAGCCACTGGGTGAGTTAGTGAAGTCACCCAACAATTTGGGGTAAGGTATCACTGATACACAGATGGTATCCAGCTATATATTTCTAACTTAGACCACCTGAGTGATGCTGTGGACATCCTTTTCAGGTGTCTGGAGGCTGTGTGGACCTGGATGGGGATTTGGGGAACCTCCTGAACTCATGACCCCATTTGAAGGGAGGTTGGCAGCTATGGTTGCAAGGATCTTTGCATACCAGATAGACTGGCTTTAAATCTTTGAAGTTAATTGAAATGATTCTTTGCCCTGGGAAAGTCCTTCTGTTTATACTCAGAAACAGATAAGACTTCACAAGTTGGATGCTAAAGGACACAGATGGCTATCTTAAAAGAAATGATAACTGAATAGATGCAGAAGATCTTCCAGTTATTTAACCCTGTAGTGGAATCAGAAGGTGATATTGAAGATAAACAAGCCTTGCAGAATGAAATTGAACTTAACTTATAATGGGATCTAGATAAATTTACAAATGGGATTTGCTGAAGTTGTCATGGTGGAATTAGAAAATGGGCCTGACAAAGATGACAAAAATTTGAAAGAAGTGACAAAGGGAGTATGAGAAACTAGACGTTAGGATTTTTCTTTGAAGAATTTGAAGGTCAATGGGAGAAAAAGAAATAAACACAAAATAGATTTATTTGATCAAGGTTAAAATAATGGGTTACTATTTCTCATGACGTTTAATGGTTTTATTACTTTGGATCAGACTTTCACTATATATACTGCATGAACCAGAAAGAGGACATAAACTTCTTCAACTTCTCCCCTCAGGATGCCACTATGAGGCATTGTATGCCAAAACAACTAGACACAAAGACAGTTTTTCCCCCATGCCCTCACTCTGCTAAACATCTAATTCCCACAGCACTGTCTCATGTCTAAGGATATCTAACCATGTAGTAAGGCTGTATTACTATTATCCTTCTCATCTTTCCTATTACCTTCTACTTTTGGTATCTTATCATTAAATTAATTTGTTGTTTGTTGTTTGAATGTACACTGAGAGCTTATGCACAGGAGACAAATTCTTTTGCAATAGGCCAATGAAGTGTAAGAATATTTGAAAAGAGGAAATGGGAGGTCTATTTAAATGGAAAATAAAATAAAGGATTCAAATTGTAAAGGATAAAGTTTACAATACTTACATTGTTATTTTTGATAACTCTTACTGGGATTTTGTTTATTAATATGAGGTTTTAGAGCAGGCTTATAGAAGTTGGGATGAAATATGAAATGAAGAGATATGTATTTTAGGTGCAGTGATTGTTAATGTTAATTATACTTGCAGGGATGAAGCCTTCTTTTTTGTTCTCCATACCCACTTTTCTTTTCCTTCACTTTTTTAATGCTTAAAAATATTTTAATGCATTTCTGAATTATGTAGTTGTTTTATCTGCACAATACAAGCTTTAATCAATTTACTGGGAAAAAGTTTTTCAGAATGTTCTTTTGGTTTCATTTATTTTTATTCATTTTTAGATTTTTTATAACTGTATCATATAAGCTACATGTTGTTTTTATACATTTGTAAAGTGCAATTACCTTAGTGACAATTTCTGAATGAAAAATGTGAGGTTGCATTTCATAAACAAACAAGCAAACCTCGGCTTTTAAAAATTATTTTATATTTATTCTCTACAGTTAAATCTAATTATCAATTAAATCCACATTATTTTTTTTATTTTTGAGACATAATTAATTTTCTAAATTGCATTATACACTTTGCTAACCGTTTCTTTTCTTACATAATTTATTTTCAGTAGTAAAAGATATAGTTCTGTGGTACATATTAATCATGTCTTTAGTACACAGGTTCATAATTCATTTTATTTTATATTTTATTAAATGTTTTGGAATGTAACTACTTCTTTATTTTCATATGCTAGTTCCTATGCAATAATTCCTTGTTTTCCAGAATGATTAGCCCCTAAGGATAAACTGTAAACATGATTTTCTTACTTCATATTTTAGCAAAAGTGAAATGCTTGCAGCAAAATAAGAGGGTGAATCTTCTTAACAAGCTTTTTAAATGTCTGGTGTTGATAAATACTTGACCTTAGATCCATCAGCCAAATAATTAGAAGGACTCCAGATGTTTAAAAAGGCAACTGGACTTTTTTAGTTTTTTTTTCCTTGAAGACATTTCACTTGCCATCCAAGAGCCTTAATCAGTTCTGACTGAATGGTGGAAAATGGAAGGATTTATATTCCTTCCAGACCTCTGGCCATTAGCACTCTTCCTGAGAGGTGCTGAAGCCACTTGCTGGTTTATCTGTGCCCTCACGATCACCAGAATAGTGCAAATGGATGCGAAACCTTCTTGGAACTGCTGAAAGTCCAGTTGTCTTTTGAAAAAGCATCATTGGGACAACTATGATCTAGAAAGGACTGAGACTCTCGATAGAAAAGGACTCCATGTCCTTCTAACTTGGCCATGGTCCTAAAAAAGTTATTTCTTTGTTAGATTGTGTAGATTTGGAAGATTGAGAGTAAGTTGACTACTGAGCAGTGAAACTTTAGAAAGAGATTATTCTGCTTTTCCTGAAAGGTAAAAATGGAACTTCAGTACAGGAAATACCATAGAAGGCACAGATAAAGTTGTGGGGTTTGAAAGAAGCAACTAAAATTACTATTCTTAGATCTTTGTAGCTCATAAGGAAAGCACATTATAGCTGATTTTTGGACCTTGTAGAAAGCAAACTTTCTATTTTTTTAATTGCTCTTTTTTAAAAATTCTGCCGTGTAAAGCCTACATTTCTATTTACTCTTATTACCAAGAAATGCAACCTTGATAAGTCAAGTCAAATAATCATTGAAGAAGAATTTCCATGGCCTAGTAGACTCTGTGGAACAGCTGAGTGGTGGTTGCCTCAAGAAACACTTCAAGTATATTTCCATTTTTGTTGCCTCAAGTAGAGTACTGGATCTGGGTGATTTTGTAGCCATTTGCCAAAAGTATAGTTCATAGATTATTGTGCCAGGGGCTAAAACATACTCAATTGCAATTGTATAGATTATGGGTAGTAAACAGAAGAAATTGCTATATAGTCTGCCAAAGTAAACATTATTCTACATTTAAAATATCCTTTGTTTCTATGCTTTCTTCCACTTTTTAACATATTGTTGGAAATTATGATTGGAGCAGAACCCCCTCTTCATTAATTAATTAAGCTAATGTGTGGAATAGTTCCTTCTAAAAAAAACCCCAAATAATAATTAGAAGGTGATTGAAAAGATGAATTGGACAGAAGAGATAATAAAACTTCAATTTTTCACCATCAGCTTTTGCTTGATGTATGGTGTTAGCTGAACACACATATTTCAGCTGTAAATCATACATCATAAATTAAGAAACAAATGCTTGAATTAGGTTTTTTTCTTAGATTATTAGCAACTTCTGAGAAGGGGTATGGAGGCTGGTTAGATGATCATTTTTCTAATATTTAATATATTTTAATGAACTCGTTGATTTAAAAGTATCTCTTATATACCAGGAATAACCTGTATTTCATTAGGGATTCATTTTTTAAACAAGAAACTAGGGAATAAAGAAGAGACTGAGGGACCAGGTTTTTTTTGTGTTTTTTTTAAAGACTCTTGCTTGCTCAAATGTTATCTTCCATGTCTTTTGGTTTCTTCTTATCTTTTGATTTCTATTTTTCAGGACTATCTGCTAATTTCTTTGGTTTTTTCCCCTAGAATTAATTTAATTGAGTGCTTCATATATGGGATAGTTAAATACAGTTCCAGCCTTTTGCACTGTCTGT
This sequence comes from Vipera ursinii, assembly GCF_947247035.1. NCBI lineage: Eukaryota > Metazoa > Chordata > Lepidosauria > Squamata > Viperidae > Vipera > Vipera ursinii. The sequence goes on from NC_139513.1 coordinate 251,228,406, forward strand.
TCTTATGACATTAGTATCTATGCCTGCATTGCACTTTTGCTAACATTAATCCTATAATTTAAATTTATTGTGAGATGGAAAAAGTTCAGCTTTTTCAAGGTAATTCTCAAAGTGACATCTTTATTTGCAATAATGTTGTCAGAAATTTACATATGTCTCATTGATGAAGAATGTGAAAACACTTTTTTTTGCTAGAGTGAAATTTAAAACAGTCGGCATGATATGCTGCCATTTCGTTTCTCAGCAGAGAAAGCAGTTATAAAATTATGTAGCCAGAAGAAGCCAGAGGAAGGTGGCCAAGCAATTATTTTCATTTCTTGTCTTCTCACAACATTACAAATCAAAATATGCCAGCTGAAGCTATCATTAAGAATGAATACGAAAGGGAAACATCTGATTTCAAAAAGTTAAGTTGGTGAGCATAGAAACATCCTTTTTCTCCTTTTCTGCTCCTTCAGTTTGGAAATGTCCAAGATTTATTGTCTCGGATCTATCAGGAAACTTCACAGCTATAGTGAGTCTTATCACAATTCCTCAGATATATCCAAGAATACTTGTTTGCATTTCTGATTGCTTATTCTGTGTCAACAATGAATAATTTCTCTTATGAGCACAGAATATAATTTATTCTTGTAGGGAATGTTTCCCCTTCATGGATTACTGCCTTGTCGTGGTGAAGGGGCTTGCGTAATTCAATGAAGCTATGAGCTATGCCATGCAGGGCCACCCAAGACGGAAAGGTCATAGCAGAGAGTTCTGACAAAACGTGATCCACTGGAGAAGGAAATGGCAAACCACTGTGGATGTGTCTGGTGGTGAAAGGAAAGTCCAATGCTGTAAAGATTTTTCCTCCATAGGAATCGTGTTGCGGGTGAAGAAGGAGAGTGCAAAACCTGGGTTGAAACTTAACATTAAGAAAACCAAGATCATGGCATCCGGCCCTCTCAATTCCTGGCAAATAGATGGGGAAGAAATGGAGGTAGTGACAGATTTTATTTTCCTGGGCTCCAAGATCACTGCAGATAGGGACTGTAGCCAAGAAATTAAAAGACGCTTGCTCCTGGAGAGGAAAGCCATGGCAAATCTAGACAGCACACTAAAAAGCAGAGACATCACCCTGTCAGCAAAAGTGCATATAGTCAAGGCTATGGTCTTCCCAGTTGCAATGTATGGCAGTGAAAGTTGGACCATAAAAAAGGTTGAGCGCCAAAGAATTGAGGCCTTTGAACTATGCTGCAAGGCGATCAAACTGGTCAGTCCTAGAGGAGATCAACCCTGACTGCTCTTTAGAAGGCCAGATCCTGAAGCTAAAACTCAAATACTTTGGCCACCTAATAAGAAGGAAGGACTCACTGGAGAAGAGCCTAATGGTGGGAAAGATTGAGGGCAATAGAAGAAAGGGACGACAGAGAATGAGGTGGCTGGATGGAGTCACTGAAGCAGTAGGTGTGAGCTTAAATGGACTCCAGAAGACGGTAGAGGACAGGAAGGCCTGGAGGAACGTTGTCCATAGGGTCGCGATGGGTCGGACACGACTTCACAGCTAACAACAACAATAACAATAGGGAATGTTTGTTTTGAAAATGTTTGTGTTATAGAGTTTGGATTTATTTCTGCTTAATTATATATATTAGGAATGCACTGAAATTGCTGCCCTCCAACCTGTTGTCCTTTCATGATCCTCCTCCCTCCAAAGCTAGCTAGAAAATGCTTTTGAATAAGGAATTTATGAATAGTTTGCTTTGAGATATATAGGCTTGGCCTTTTTTCCCCACCCTCTATCTTTTCCTTTTTAACAAAAGTTTAAACGTGATGCATCCTCATTCTGGACATAAAGTCTTAAGTTCTGAGTCACTATCACAGGTTTTTAGTCAGCTGTTGAGTCCTTCCCAAGGTACTAGGTAGGCAGATGCTGCTGTTTGATGGCATCAAGGGTATTATCACAGGATTCAAGCTGTCTTTTGCAATTGATTGCTGATGATTTTGTCATCTCTTTAGCATATTTTTTTTATTACTTTTATTACTATGTTGTGATCTCACCAGTTTTTTCTTGCAGGCAAATGGTATTCCTCTGCAGATAATCCAATGCACCATTGTTGCTACTTTGTCATGCCCTTGTTTGTAGTCACTTTGTGCTATATTATTACAGCATTGTAAAAGAATACACAGATATGAAAGGGTTGGAGCTTATGGTGCAAAAGCCTGATCCTGTTCAATCCTGTTGATGCCTCCATTTCCAGCTTCTGAGCTTTGGGTCTTCTAAATGAAGCCACTACTCATCCACATTTACATAGCAATAACCAAGACCAACTTCTGAAGTAGCTATCCAAGCCTTGTAAAGATTGAAACTCTAATAATGACTGCATTCCCTCATGTTACAAAGGACTTTGTTCAATCATTGAAATGTTTTGCACAGCTCTGTCCCATTCTTTCTGTATTTTCCCCTTCCAAATTTCTGCCGACAAATGCAACGGGATGCTTCTGTTATCATTTTTGCAACTTTCCTTTTTGTAAAAACTCCTTTGTAGTACTGTTTCTTTGAGCTAAAACAGAGAAGAAACCTTTACAGATCAAAGCAGAAATAAGTATAGGGACTAGAGTGACCTTTGCCTCTCTCTAGTCCTTCTTTTTTTTTAAATAGGGAGCCATCCCATTTATACTTCAAAAATTTATGAACTCTGCCAAAAACACTTTGCTTCTTCTTGTAATTTCCATTCTTATTGAGAAAATTTCATAGAAGCAAAAGCCCGAGGTTTTTTTTTACTTTGTTATGATATAAAAAGACCCACATCTTCTGACTGTGTCGAAATTGTCAATAGATACAAGAGGATAAGCAACCAACTTCAGATGGAACATATTCTACCAAAAGATTTTTTAAAAGATCCCCTCAAAATGTTTGATCAAAATACTTCTTTGAAAAAGGTTTTGTCCCTATTACTCAGAGAGATGAGCTATCATGGAAATGCCTGAAACACCTCATCAGTGATTTTCAATACTCCATAAACAACACCACACAATTCCTGAACAAACTCCAACTCCTTTGCATCGATAAGGTTGAAACTATGATATCATTCAATGTTACTGCATTATTCACATCAATAGACCTGAAACTAGCAGTCGACCTAATCAGAGAACTTCTAGACAAGGCACATCCACCAAGAAGACCACTTACAACAGAAAACACGTGCAAACTCCTCCAACTATGCCTAACCACCTACTTCAAATTTGATGGTGAAGTCTATGAACAACTGAACGATCACCTTTAGATTCCCCATATCTGGCCTGATCGCAGAAGTCATCATGCAAAGAATCAAAGAAATTGCCCTCCCACAAATAAACCCCAAGCTATGGGTACATTATGTGGACGATACCTTTGTGATAATTAAACACAACCAAATCGACCAAACCTACCAAAAAAGTCAATAACATCTTCACAGACATCTGATTTATGATAGAAACCAAGAAAACAATGAACTGCCATTCCTGGATGTCCTTGTAACCAGAACCACCAACTTCTAACATTCGAATACAGAAAAACAACACACAGAGACCAAATCCTCAACTTCCACAGGAACAACCCCAAATGCCATAAACAAAGCTGTGTCAGAACACTTTTCAGAAGAGCAGAATCCCATTGTAATAGCATAGAATCCAGATTAACAGTACAGAGACAGTTATCTTAGGGATGCAGAGATCCCTACACACAAACAACACAAATGCCCAAAACAACACAATAAATACAACAGGAACAGCAATGATCAAATGAATCACAATTCCTTACATACAAAACATCTCAAAAAGACTACTATGCCAACACGAGCTCACAGTAGCCCACAAACTAGCCTCAACTCTCAGACAGACTCTATCAAAATCTAAAATGCCAACAGAAACAAATCAAACATCAGACATCATATACCAAGTCCAGTGCAACAACTGTTAAAAGAACTATGTGGGCCAAACAGGAAAAAAAAAGCTATCTACCAGATTGCACAAGCACTCCCTGGCTATCAAAAGACATGACCCATTGTCCCTCATGTTCATCCACAAGGACTCAGAAGGACTCAAGTTCTATCTAACCATGACCACAATTATAAGTCAAGGAAAGAAAGAGAAATCCTTGAGGCCTGGTTCTCCACCAACCAATCAGTGAACAGACACATTGACATTGACCCTGCCTACCAACACTAAGAGTGAGAGCTACTTCAACTGAAATACTGGAAGCAACATTCCAAACAAACCAAACACAATTCAAACCCGACTGAAGATGTCCCCCTGAACAGAGACAAAACGTTTGCAACCTGTTTACCAAGCCTGGAGACCAAACCAATAGCCTAGCTACCAAGCCGAGCTATTAATATTCAAACACACACACACACACACACACGTACATGTAGATGTAGATGTATATTTAAGTAATTTAAAAAACTGGAATCCCAGGTGTAGACATTTGAAGTTAGTAAAAATAAAAACGACGAACTCTGGGATATAAGAGAAAATTCTTCTTTATTGCTGAGCTTTCGTCAACAAGCTGTTGACATCATCAGAGCAAGGGCTTGGGTGTTGTGGTCAGAAGTGGTGTTGTATTTAAGTGTTTGGATGTTTTGTATTGTTGTAAATGCCTTGTCAGATTTTGGTATGGTGGTAATAATTCGATATGTCTATTAATTGAATTATTATAATAAATACAATCAACAAAGACACAAACACACCACTCCACCCACCTGTGAAACACCATATCAATACAACAGATGAGATTATTATAACACAATCCATTCCAACTGAGCTAAACAACAGACAAAATTCTAACACAATGATAACTTGCATAACCAACACACCATCTGACACTTCTACACATAAAGACAACACCAGTTCTGACCTCAACACCCAAGACACAAATCTTGCAACTTCACTAAATAACCACACACAACAAAACAAACACACACAACACCCAAACAACAACAGAATGCTCCCTTCCACAGCAGAATCAAGTCTGCAATGACCGCACGCAAGGGAACGAGACAACCTCCTTGACTCTACTTCGAACGAAGAGCCTGTCAGCCAGCGCATGACTACACACGGCGCGCTGAGACTTACGCGCCTAGCAGCTGATATGTGCCAAGCAGCTGCTAGGCGCGACTTTTAAAAATCAACCAGAGACCGGCCTTTTCCAGCAAAGCCGGAACCACTGTGATTATAAACGAGTGAGCTTGTCATGAACAGGCCACACCCACATTCCACAATTTGAACGTTGTAACTGCCATACAAGTGTATGTACTGACTCCCTTATCATTCAGCCCTTGCTCTGATGATGTCAACAGCTTGTTGACGAAAGCTCAGCAATAAAGAAGAATTTCCTCTTATATCCCAGAGTTCATCTTTTTTATTTTTACTAACTTCAAATACGTATATGTGCATATATATATATACACATACAATGTTTTAGATTTATCTTTCACTGTACTTTTTCCAGTGAATAATATTCACCAATACAGGAGAATATGTAGTTCAGACTTGAAATGAGAGGTCCTTGGTGCACTCTGAGCTTGTTTCTTTTCTTGCAGATGTTCAATTACCCAAACTAGCTAACACCATCAGTATAATATACATATACGAATATATCATGTGAAATATAACTTTTATTGTAAAGGCTTGATTGATTGGCTAGCACTGACATTACATTACATTACATTATTTCTATTTGTTTCATTACTTTAAACAAGTTAAATTGACCACAATTACTTAACATGATTGCTCCTTACATATTTAACAATTGTCCCCTTTTGACACATCCAACATTTCAGTTAAGGGTTCAAGTGCTGGTCTAAATATTTTCGAGGGGCCACATCTAAATCCTGATATTGTAAATCTGTCTTGTAACAGGAAAAATTGATTTAGAAGCACCATGAGCTATTCAGCAGGGAGTATTTTAAAAAAACACCCTGAATATTGCTTTTTGTATATCTCTTATTATAGCCCAGTTTCTAGCACAGTAAAAAAAAGTATATAACACTCAAAGTTACGATGGAAAATAAGGAAAAACTCAGCTTTGGGAACAGTTTTTATTGAAATTTATTTTATGGAAAGTTCAGTGATTACTTTTGTGACAGCTGCACAAAGCACACAAACTGCCTATGTCTCTCTTAGTACCCGATTTGTGACCCACAAGTATCCTGAGATGTGGTCACAGAGTTTGGTAGCAAAATGTGAACTACTGGTATAATTTAAAGAATTTAAGGAGGCTTGTTTCCCACATGTCCCCCTCCCCAAATCCTTTAAAAGTTTCAGCTGCACCCCTTTGGGTGATGCGTACATGTGATTGAATCCTCCTTAAATGTAGGAGGCTGGGAACCCAACCTCTCAGAATTTTTTTATTTTTAAATTATATGAAATGTGATTTTAAAAAAAGTATAAGTAGGGCAAAGCATTTTGTATTATCTGCCTTACTGGAAATTGTTCCAGCTTTATTGATTGGTCATTAATCAATACAGATATTCTAAAGTGAATGCATGCTGATCAGAGAAAATAGGGATAACCCCATTCTGTTCCTGATTTCTACAAGTTTAGTTGAACAGAATTTCAGTGAATACTACCACAGGTTTCAATCAGTTATGAATTTTATGATCATTCTCTCACTGTTCCTCACATCAACTCACTTGACTTGGATTGAACTGAGACAAAGTAAATATCTATAGTCTTGTTTTCAGGCATGGTGTATTGGTATTTTACAGTTACTATATTAAATGCGCTCTATCACTGCAGTGATTAAACAATGCTAATTGAGGAAAAAGAATTGAAGCTTTCTACTCATATGGGCTCTTGTCCCTTACAAGCTCTCACGGTATCATCTCCTTTATGGGTAAATAAAATTTCCACTTGAGTTGCTACTCCATGAAATTTAACTTTTTTTAATCACAGGCATCTAGGGTTGTATAAGCTCTTGACAGATCACATTCAAATAATAGAATAAGCATAAGCACACTGCTATTCATCGTAATTTCATTTAATTTAATTAGCATTCATTTTTGCATGTCAGTCACATATTACTAACCATCTTCTACTAACATGAACATCTTAAAACATCTCTCTATTTTCTTATCTTTAATAAGCATGCCACCATGATAATATATGCCCATGCTCTAATTTTTAGTCATTTATGCAAATGTGTAAATCATTCATTGCATTTTCTCTAGTAAAGACAAATACCTTACTCTTTGATAGATTATAGGTTATTTGATAGATTATATTTTTATAATTTTCATATTCAAACTTTATTCTCTCTACCCCCCACATGCATGTGCACTCAGAAACACACACACACACGCACACACACACACACAAATTATAAGAGAAGGAATGGCAGAACGTGGGGGTGGAGTGAAAAGGAGGATCAACCTTGTCTAATCAGGTGTTGACTTTTAGGCTTTAGCAATAAATCAGTTTAATTGAACCTTCTCTTGTGGATCTTTCACACATAACTATTATATTGTAGTTTTCTTTCATTATCAGTTTTAACACCAATCCTTTTCTTATATCCACTTATCACTCATCCACAGATTCTTTCATTTTATCATTCTATTAGGAATCTTTTTTCATATTTCCATCACTGTAACTCCACATCTCTTTGTGAAATTTGTACTGTTATTATTTTTACTTTTTTCAAATCAGCTTTCACATAGCTTCTCTTATGCCTATTATATTGATTCTATTAGCAGATTAATTTATTTTCAATTTTGTTTAGACAAGATTTATACTTTTTCTTTTCAGTAGTTGTTTTATTTTCATTCTAACAACTTTCCCTTCTTCTTACATATTTATTTTTCCCATTTTTCTTGACATTATGAAATTATGGTCTGTATTACACTTTTCATCCTTTTCTCATAAATATATTTCACTTGTATTCTTCACTAATTATCTCAGTCTTTTAACAAAACCAATTTTCTTTACTTTTATACTCAGTAGTTTAATATGGCTATACATATATTGATTATTGTAATGCTAAACCATGTATATAAACAAACATTTATCAGAATAACTTTTTCTTAAATCACATTCATTCTGAACGTTGCATATTTTTTCCCAAATCTCATGGCTGATTGTTCCATTAAAAAGGTGAACATGGTAAAAAATCTCTACTTATATAATGATGACTGCTAAATTGTAAAAATAACATAAAACAATGGAGACTCCTTACTGAATTACCTTCAAACTGGAAGAAAAATTAGATGCTTTGGAACTCAGTATTTCTGTTGAACAAATTTCACTTGTAAGAGGATAGGTAACACAGTACTATAAGTGCTTTTCTTGAGAAATCACAACATGACTTTAAAAACTTGTTGCCTTTATAATAAAGACTCTGCTCAGATATATTTTCCTTAAAAATATATTCTCACATTCAAATTATTCCAGAGTGGTTACTGGTGAAAAATAATGGCAGACTTGCTTCTTGTGGTTTAAATAGCAGTAACAGTAAAAGAAAACTAGGAATATTCAGATGCATGACTTTAAAATCTCAAAGAGGGAAAATTCAAATTTGGAACTGCTTTGTATATAAATAGAAAATTTAGGCTTGACCTTTTTAAACACTTTTTAGAAATACATTTCTGGTTTATTTTAAGAAGAAAGATAGAGATTAAGCTATCCAGTGAAAATAATTAACTGAATTAATTAATTGGTCAAATATATGTTCCAAAAAATGTCAACACAAATTAATTCTGCTTAAGATTTATTTCTCCACTGAGATCCACTAAAACAGGGGTGACAAACTGCCAGCCCATGGGCCAGATGCATCAACTGGAAGCCGTGCCCACCCCACTGCCAGCAATGGCAAAACCATCCTGATATGTTGCGCGACATCACGTGACATCACGAGTTTGACATGTCTGCACTAAAAGGTGAAGAGCTATGAGAACCATCTTTAAAGTTCCTACTGTCAAAAGTTACATTCCCACAGAAGAATTTACGGACCAGCCACACTGGATTAACAGGCACTTAGTTATATTTAAGCTGACAAAGGGATCTGTAACTCAGAAGATGCCACAAGAATGTCATGGCTGCCACAACCCAGGGTAGGTCTCAAACAAGTGACACATATATGCATGCCAACACATGCACACAGAGTGACACAGGCCAATGTTTCTCCAAATATAGGGCTGAGCTAAGGAATTATGGAAGTTCTGATAGATATCTACATCCATCTTGTTTTATTTAGCTCACATTAAGTAGAACAATTAGTTGTATCTTAGAAACAGCTGTCTGTGTTAATTTGTAGATGTTTTTATTTGAGATCTAGTTTAATATCTCAACATTGTCCTTACAATGTGGGAAGAAAATTTATTATTTATTAACAACTGAATCAGAATATGAAACTATACCCACCTCAAATGATGATACTGATGTCACCTCCCTTTTGATTTACCTAGTCATTCCAATTTCTTGTGACCTGTATCTCCTGAAGTAATCTTCTGCCTTTCATGTTCAATGTTTAAGAAGGATTCATTTGTCAGTCTAGTTGGTTTCTGTACATGGACTAGACAAAGATGCCATATTTTGATACGTGAGAAATGTAATATAAACAAACTTTAACTGATTTTACTCTGAAGGAATGACTATTTACTTGTTCTGTATCACATAAAAAATATAATCTAAAATAATAATAAAAATATTTCTAATTAAGAGTAATTAGTACATAGCACTATGTTTGCAGTAGGTATTGAATGAAATATATTTCTTTTCCCTAAAATATATTTTTGTGCTAATCTTGCCTGTTATTTCCTTTAAAAAAAAACCTGACAAATTTAGCTAAACCTGTCAAGTTTATCCGAGTGAGGAAATTTGTAAAACTATGAAAACCTACTTTGAAACTTTGGGATGAGCTAGCAAGCTCATTAACTGAAAGTGTAAAGCATTCCTTCTTCATAATGTGTCTATAATCTCTGCAGTGTTATTGATTTTTTGCACTGGACTTCCCATGAGGCATCTGGGAAAATGCACTTTTTATCTTTATAACATAACATTATATGGCAGCTTACCAAATTACCTAAATGCATATAGAAGAAAATTGCTGATACCAGAAAATATAATAAAGACTGAATGAATCACATTAATGTTTTAGGTGATTTTCTCCATTATTGTTTTGCAAGTTGATTGTATTGACACGTTTTACACAAAAAGAGTGATGCTTAAAAGTTTGTGAATCTTTTTGAATTTGAAATATTTCTGTATAAATACAACCTAAAATCTGATCCATTCTCTATACCAGTCCTTGACACAACCCATTTAAATAAATGAATCAAAAACATTATAATTGTTCATTTATATGATTTATTGGGGGGAAATGATCTAAAGCTACATATGGACCCATGATAATCTCCAATCCATGATTAAGATCATCCAGATCTTGCTGTTAGTGTGTGGGTTCATCTTCCAGCCTTGAGTCTTCTCCATGAAAGTACCTTAGTTATGGAACATTCTTCCCAGGGACATGCTGGTAGCTTCTGGTTTATCTTATCTCAGAAAAAAATTAAGAGATAGGAGAAGATAGCCTTTTAGAATCCCTGTTATCTTTGAGCTTAGCTTTATATTTATTGTTTAATTTTTGTGTTCATCTAAGTTTATTTTTTAACTATAATTTATTTATTTAGTTTGAAAATTATGCTGAAACCCTTTGGCAGGGAAAAATATATAAAAGTTAAATATTTACTGTACATGCCACAGGCAACTTGCTGTGGCAAGCATATTCTTTATTTGTCACCAAAAAAAGAAGACATTGCACCTACTAAATGGCTTCTCATCAAAAAAGAGACATATTATTATGAGTAGTACTATCTTTCTCTTTGTCTGTCTGTCTTCATTTAATGGCCAACTCCCTTAAAGCCAACATAATGCATATGTTCTTACCCATCCAAAACTGAGGGTTCCCCATTAATTCTCTTCACGTTATAATTTCTTAGTTTGAAAAAGATGCTAACAATTACCTGAGGCTGTGCACAATCTACACAATAAAACAGATAACTGGGGTTATTAAATAAACTATGCTTAAGTAAACAATGGATGCAAGCACAGACACTCCACATATTATGTACATATCCTGCTTATATGTCAATAGCTTACATCCTTAATTGAGACAGAAGCATAATTTTCCACTTAAGAATAATACATTTCAAAATGTCATTTTGTCATAACTGGAACTAGTGAACTGTCACTATAAATAAACATTGATATCTAAATCTAGGGCTAATCAAGTCTTGCAGTCCTTTTGGAAGTAGTAATACTGATTTTTTGAGTTTTGTTGCAAATGGTTTCCAAGAAAAAAAATAAAATTATTTTTAATATTGAAATGAGTGAATTTAGGTCTTTCACAAGACTAAACTAAACTAAACTGAAAAAAAGACCCAGCAGCCATTGGTCTTGTGAATATATTAACCCAGTTACAGTATTTTGCATTCCGGATACATTATATGACCAGAGAATAAATCTTACTTCCACCACAAAGGATTAACTCATCAACTAATGCTGCATTAGACTTCAGCCACACACCCAAATGTCAGACACTGATTATGAAGGACTTATTTTAAGGGGAAGATCATCTATCTTATTTGTTAAGAGAACCATAGAGAAAGATTTTATAGATTGCAATTGGAGGTCATGTTTGGCCAAACAGCATTCCTTTATGGCAGTGTTTTTCAATCTTGATAGGTAAATTCTGGAAGTTTACATATGTTTAAGTTGCCAAGGTTGAGAAGCACTGCTTTATGACCTCCCATAGTCAGTGGGGTCAAATATTTGAACCCTTTTTCACATTTGCAAAAGCTTGGTGGAATGTTAAGGGACAAAATGAATACCTTACAGATCACCTTCTAAAATTCATACTTCTTTCTCTCAAAATGCATCCTGGTTCCACACATCCTCAGGGTGCAGCCCTTCCTTTTATTTAAGGTCTTGTGTAGATCTTACATTGACAGAAATTGTGTATACCAACCCTGAGGGAAATGTTTTGGAAGCCATTTATAAGAAATTGTAACCATGATAATAAAATAAATGCTGTCCTAATTTCAGGAAACCAGTCTTTCCAAGATCAACAGACTCTCCAGTTTCCTTGAATTTTATCTAAACAAACCTTATCATGCTCTGCCTCCAGCAAGGATAATTTTCTAACCTTGTCTTAAGAAATCCACTAAACAACAACCCTATAGTTAAAAGCAATAGTAAAGTAGTAGCTTTGCTACTATCAGTAAGAAAGAATAGCCATGCAGATATATAGCCAGTACTATGCAGGTATCGAAACTAATTCTAAAAAACACAATGGACTGAATGGAATTAAATGGAATTAATCTTCTTATTTTATATACAGAATTTGCTGAGAATCATTTTTTTCATTCATATGTTCCCTTTGTAGCATTGCCTTGAAATGTCAACTGCAGGTTGAATAAGAGTTAAAGGCACAATACTTATCAAAGAAACTAAATTGTCCCCTCTCCCTTAGCAAAATGCTCTTAAAGCAATATGTAGTTTGATCTGCAGAAGTCTCTTTTAGCCATTTTTCTCATTCTCTGATCTAATTGTTTCTTCTGGATTGGATCTAAATCATGCCCCATTTGACCCAATATGCTTCCCCTCTTGGCTTTTCAAGCCTCAGTTCTTCTTCAGACAAAATCCATGGGTGTTTTCTTGGCTGCTGATCCTGACATCCTCCTTTCATTGGCAGAAATGTTACTTTTTGATAATCCTCAGAACCGCTCCAGTTTGGTGCAGAGAGATCTCTCTCACTAAGCAGAACGGTGAAGTGAAAATCTTTCTATTTTTTCCCCTTCTGACTTTTATAGTACCAGGTCGTGGCATGCCAGCAAGCGGTCTGCACAAACAAGGAAAGCCCCATTCGCAGGATGCAGGCAGCACACAAAACCACACACCCTCCAGTCCATGGAAAAACCTCTTTCCACGGAACTGGTCCCTGGTACCCAAAAGGTTGGGGACCTCTGATCTAGAAGCTCCAAAGATCCTACTGTCTGCTGATCCTTAACAGTAAGGAATAACTTCCTAGCAACCTTTGATCACAAAGTCCTACAAGTATTGTGCACCTATTCTTAAATTGTGCTTTCAGCATGAAATTAATACTATTTCATTATAACTATCTGTGTCAGTTTATTGGACCTTATCTCATCCATCATTATTTCCAAGAAACAAAAAAAGAACTCCATAACCCCTGTTAATTCAGATGGAAAGGCAAATAATAGATGAGCAGCATCAGCAAACTGATGACCGTATACTTCAGGAGTGTCAAACTGCCAGCCCGCGGGCCAGATACGTCATTCGCAAGCTGAACCCACCCCATTGCTGGCAATGGCAAAAGCGTCCAGATATGTTGCATGATGTCACATGATGTCACGAGTTTGACATGTCTGGTATACTTCATATCATGGGGGAAGGAAGTCTATAGATATTAAACGGAAGGAAGGAAAGGCTAGAATTATATATGATTTCTTCCAATGCAAGAAGAATGGGGCTGAATAGAAAACCCAGCTATATTATTTAGTAATGGGCCTAGAGATATGAGTGGAACCAGGGCTTTTTTCCTCATAGAACACTCAGAACGAAGTTCCAGCAACTTTTTTGGATGGAACCTTGTAGGGTAGGCAAAGCGGGTTATATGACATGTGTGAGTTCTGGCACCTTTTTCTTTTACAAAAAAAGCAGTGAGTGGAACCATTTTAGGTCTATACTGAACAGCTCCAGCAATAAAAGGAGGTTGGGCAGGATCAGCATATGTACAATCCTAAGGTCAGGATGAACCACTGAACATAAATTCAATTACCCACAATATGTTTATTCCATGTAGGAATGAAGATACAAAACAATATGAGGCCCATATAGCCTAATTCAGTGACCCATTTTTAACCAGTTGATTTGATTCAAAAAGAATATACATACCCCCCAAGGTCTATTGAATTGCCAGAATAAGTGTTAGATTTAATTTTATACTTCAGATTAATACAGTACATTTGCTTGAACCTACAATATGAAGGATGGATTAGAGTAAATCCCTTTCAAATAAACCTGCAAAATAAATCTTTGCAGAGCCCTATATCAGATTTTAGAAATGCTAAGAGAATTACAACAAATATTAGAAGGAAAGCCACCACAGATATTACAGGAAAGAGAGAGATCTAACGCAATTTGTAACCAGTGAACAGACATATAGAAAGTACTATTTTATTTTATTTTATTTTAATTCCATTTATATCCCGCCCTTCTCCGAAGACTCAGGGCGGCTTACAAGCTTAGCAGTAGCCTTCATTCTATGTATATGCCTGCTTATTAGGGCTTTCACACACCCCCAAGCGGCATTATTACAAAGTCAGCTTAATTGCCCCCAACAATCTGGGTCCTCATTTTACCTACCTCGGAAGGATGGAAGGCTGAGTCAACCTTGAGCCTGGTGGGATGCGAACCTGCACTAATTGCAGGCAGCTGGTGTTACTTAAGGAGGCATTAGCCCACTGCTCCACCAAGACTCTGGAGTAACAGAAATATCATAGTTGCAGGAACATCAAATATGTGAAGTTTATTCAGAGATTCTGTATTTTGAAAGTGAATGTAGTGTTGAAATGTGTTCTTATACTTCAGTCATGATATATAGCAGAACTGCTTCAACTATATTGTGCTTTAGACATGGTTTCAATATAACTAAAGGCTATCAGGAGCAACAAATTCATTTAGGAAAGATGACTTCCCTCAATAAATGTTGATTTATCACATTTTCATCCTAGCACTTCATGAGATCTGGCATGTCGTCATGTCATAATTTAATTTTCTTTAAAGAAAAGTGGGTTACCTTGAAATTTTGCATTAAATCTCTGAATATCGCAGTGGCATTTACTGCACTGCACTGTTTTTGATTTAACAGGCTGGCCCTCATATATATATATATTTGCCAAATACTTGCCCATCTCTAGTTTTAAAACAACTTATATTACTGTTCTTCATATCTTGATCCATTTATTACAGTATACATTATGTTGCATTTAAGGATGATATAGGAATTTTGATATAGCACACTGATTTCATTAGTTTATGAGTTAGAATCATCCACTGTGTAGGATTGATTCAAACATTTTTAGTTCAATTAAAATGTTTATTTCTCCTGAAATTATATTGGAAGAAGAAATAAAGTATGTCTCTAATATTTATTATTAAAACAAATTATTAATTTTTTGTGAGCTTATTTCCTCCTTTGCTAATATTGATCATAGAATGATGCTTTCCAAGCCTTAAAAAAACCCACTGTTAGGGATCTCAGATATTTTGAAGAAATGGACAAACAAACATTTAACTGCTGCTATTTTTATTTGGAAACAGTTGGAACGGGAGAATAATCCAGAAAATGGGGATGATGAAGCCACTAATTTGAGCAAAGTGAAAACAGTACTGTTAATTTGCTTCGATCTTTATTTTAGTTGTTATAACAGTATAACATTATTGGTACAGTAAGTCAATTGATCAAATCAAAGGAGTGTGCATCAGCTACAATATGAAACAATAAAATGAAATAAGGTAAAGTAAAGGTTAAAAGATAAAATAAAATATAAGGTAAGGAAAAGTAAAGATAAAACAGTGAGATAAAATACTATAATATAGAATGCAGAGACATAAAATAAGATGAATATTAAAATACAAAACAGTATGTGTTAGGTTAATTCATCACCTTTACATGCAACACTAATGTGTTCTATAAAATGTGTTCTTATTTGAGCAACCCTAACTATAAACTTAACATCTCTAATGACCACTTGTGGAAATAAAATAAAATAATCTTTTGTTACAGTCCCAATATATGATTCTGTCAAGTAGAGTCTGTAAATACTGAGACTTTGCTGGTGCATGTAATTGGTATTTGAACAGGACACGTGAAATGTCTTCTATTTCTGGTGCTTCAGAAACACACATTCTCAGAATATTTATTTATTTATTTTATTTATTTATTAAATTTTTATACCGCCCTTCTTCCGAAGGACTCAGGGCGGTGTACAGGGCAATAAATATCAAAATATAAATACAAAAATTAAAAAGAAGTTAAAAAGGATTAAATAATTATGCCCAATATAATACAATAATAAAACTGTGTTAAAACTAAATCCAACCCAAACCCATCAGACCAGGCCAGATTGTTCAAATAGATAGGTTTTTAAATCGCGCCGGAAGGAGCAAAGGTCGGGGGCCATCCGGAGCTCAACCGGTAAGCGGTTCCATAGGTCTGGCGCGCCCACAGAGAACGCCCTCCCCCTGGGGGCCACCAATCGACATTTTCTGATCGGAGGCACCCTGAGGAGGCCCACTCTGTGGGAGCGCACTGGATGGAGGGAGGTTGATGCCGGCAGCAGGTGTTGCCGTAGGTAATCCGGACCCATGCCATGTAGGGCTTTATAGGTCATTACCAGCACCTTGAATCTCACCCGGAGGGCAACTGGCAGCCAATGCAGCTCGCGGAGCAGAGGTGTAACATGGGAGTATCGGGAGACCCCCAACATATATGGCATGTGATGGAATCATCTGTATTAATTATGGAATCTAGCTGCTCAAATATCGTCCTGATAAGGATTGCTTATCACTGACTCATGCCCATTATTAGGTATTTTTCTGTTTGAAAATACATTGTATTCAATGTATTCATTGTATTTCAGTGACCTGCTATTTACAAGTTACTTCAATATCAGCTTGGAAGTTAACATCCAATACTCTTTCTTTCAGTGTTGCCTTGGTTTCATATCAGGCTGAGGACAAGTACTGTGTTGAGGAGCCAAGCTGTGAAATGATTTGGGGAAGTTGTTTTATCCATGTGGTGGATTGAAGTGTCCATATGTTCTTCAAGGCACATTTTTAATAGTCTGTCAGGTTCCATTGGGAGTATCTGCCGGTAGTTGAACACTTTATTTTAGACTATAAATGGAATGGTACTATTTCAGCTCTTACTGCTGGTGCTGATATATTCCTGTCAGTTCCAGAATAGATCTGGGAAAAAGAAGCATGCTTGATTTTGATACATCCCACAATACTGTATTATATGCCAGCACTGGTGCAGTTTTTGCCTTGTGGACTTTAAAAATGGGGAGAAGGGTTTTTGATGGTTATAATTAAGTATTTTAGTCAGTGCTTTTTTTTTGTAAAAGAAAAAGGTGCCGGAACTCACACATGTCATTCAACCTGCCTTGCCTACCCTACAAGGTTCCATCCAAAAAAGGTGCCGGAACTCCGTTCTGAGCGTTCTATGAGAAAAAAAAGCCCTGATTTTAGTTAACATTTTAGAAATTACTGGGGACTTTATTGGAGTGGTTTGACCCAAGGCCTTGTATATGTAAAAACCACCCCTAAATATGACAGAGTGTCTATTTGTTCTACAGGCTCCCCATTGAAATATATTTGTTGTATATCACCCATTCCCCCCTCCAAAAAAAAAACATTGCAACCAAGGTGCATTCATGGCTAACACCTTCATAAATGAGCATGTTCTGTGTGAGGGAACCATTGATATGGATTTTCAGGCACACGTTGTATAGAGGGTCTTTACCAGGTATAGAAGTCTGGGTCCTGTAATTAGTTTGGCCAGTTTCTTTCATAAAGGGTCACTCTTTATGGAGTCAAATACTGCACTAAGATCTGTGAAAGATGTAATGATGTTGATGTTGATGTTTTCCATTCAATTGTCCCTGTCTCTTGGTGATTCTACACATCTTCCATTCTTGCATTACTTCTTCGAATTTTTCTATGCAGGACAAAAACAGGTGTTTATCATCTATTGCATATTTAGTAATAAGAAGGAGCAGAATGAAGCATTTGTCTATCGTGCAATGCCCAGGTTTGAATTGAGTCTATTCTTTCATGAATATGTTCTTCTCAATTCTCTTTGTTTCCTCAAGAGATTTTTCAATACATCTTATTTGCAGTATCAATAAGTCTCATGGCTCTGTAATTTTTACAGTTTTCTTTGTCTCCTATTTTGTGCATGAGAACAATGAGAGAATTCCCATCCTGTTGGGCTATTGTCCAGTGTTGTTTATACAAGTAAACGATGGCTAAGAAAAGAAATTATCAGGATTCAGAAACTTAGTAGTCTTATTTCCTAAATGATCTTGCTTGAAAATGCATTAGTATAAAGATGTTCCAAAATATGAGTGTTGGATGCTGTGCTGACTTTTCAGCTCAGACCAAAATGCAGCTGTGTGTTGAGTCCCTTGGATGCTGTTAGTTTCTTATAATTGCACCTAAGCTTTAGCATCTTAGTGTGTCATTTGCTGTGGGGTTTCTTTGAATCAAATTCATAGCTACTTTTAGAGTCTTTCTTGAGTGAGTGTAATAAAAGTAAAACCAATTAGATCTTGTAAAGTGTTGGTTTCTACCTGGCAATTTATCAGTTAAAACGTTTCTTAATGTGTGATCCAGATTGGCAAATCTGGTAAGAATTCTGTTTGGTCTTGAATAGATATGAAAACTATTTTCATCCAGGACTAGGCTCTCTCAGAGTTCATGAAGCAAAAGGTTTTCTTAGTGTTCACCTTAGACCAATTGAGACTCCTGGATTGCCTCACTTCAAGGTTAGCAAGTAGCATATTATTGTGTAGTATGGTAGTCAGAACTGTCATAAAAGTTGATGGTAATTGGTTGATGGCCACTGCCCTCAAAGTCCTGTATTAAATTATCTTGATTCTTTCATTCTTTTAAAATGTTGGATTATTCTTATAACCAGGGCTTTTTTCCTCATAGAACGCTCAGAACGGAGTTCCGGCACCTTTTTTGGATGGAACCTTGTAGGGTAGTCAAGGCGGGTTGTATGACATGTGTGAGTTCCGGCACCTTTTTCTTTTACAAAAAAAGCACTGCTTATAACTGTCCCTTTGGATGCTATTTTTGGAGGGGGTTTTGCTCTGATATCTATGTTCTTCATACTTGAATTCAGTTTCAGTTTCACTTCTATAATTTGACCTTTGTATGTTCTGTGTTCTTGATATGTCTTGATTTACTTGACTACATTTTGCCACAATTTAGTAATTCCAGCAGAGATTTTAGTTGTGGACAGGACAATAGGTCACAGGTATGACAAAAGCTTTTCTTTTGGTTCGAGATTGTATGGATTTCATAGTTAGAATCATAATTTAATGGAACAGACTTGAAAGTATAACAGATGTTTTACATATAGAAGAACTTATATTTAATACTGGCTTCTCTGCATAAGGAATAAAAACCATCCAACTCTGAAGTGTAATTGCTAGTTAGTGTGAATAAAAGTAGTCTGCATAAGGTAGATTCCTCGGGTTTTATCTAGCCAAACAACATTTTTTATTTGCTCTGATACTTTTACACATTTTTAATAAAAACTGACAAATTAATGAACCCTATTTTTAGATGAAATTTGGTAACATTGCAAAGGAATATTACTTTGAAAACTTTTCAAGTATTAATGTAATATGCAGAAAATATATTTAAGCTACTATTTTTAATCTTTGTTCTTGTAATGAATTTGCCACGTTCCCATATGATTTTAGTCCTCCTAGCGAATACAAGTCTAATTTGTCTCACCTTTTTTGAGAAAATTAGATCATTGTATAATTTTCCCATTTTAGTTTGTACTTTCTGCAATTATATAATCTCTTTTTATAATGATGCCTGGAAATATCTCACTGCAAATTAGATTTCTGAACTTATGACTTGACAAACTACTTTGTACAGCACACATGATAAAAACTAATAACTTATTATTTTAGCACAAAAATCTGTTGGAATAAAAAGGAAATCTCTTTGGGATAAACTTATCTTCAGATTGCACACTTACATTTTTCCGTAGGTGCTAAAGTCAATGCTAGAGTCAGTTTTGACTTCTGGCAGCTGCCCCTAGAGTTTTCTTAGTATTATAAAGGTAAAGGTAAAGGTTCCCCCGCAAATGCGTGCTAGTCGTTTCCGACTCTAGGGGCCGGTGCTCATCTCCGTTTCAAAGCCGAAGAGCCAGCGCTTGTCCGAGGACGTCTCCATGGTCATGTGGCCGGCATGACTAGATGCCAAAGGCACAAGGAAAGCTGTTACCTTCCCACTGTAGTGGTCCCTATTTTTCTACTTGCATTTTTATGTGCTTTCGAACTGCTAGGTTGGCAGAAGCTCGGATGAGTAACAGGTGCTCACTCTGTTACGCGGCACTCGGGATTCGACCAGCCAAACTGCCGACCTTCTAATCAACAAGCTCAGCGTCCTAACCCACTGAGCCACCACGTCCCTTATAAGACATATAATATAAGACATATTCTTACATTAGGCTCACAAAATATTATTACCCTCCCTGATATCCTTCCTATATAATAACAACACGATGCAACTACATTTTCACTGGGGTCCAACTGCAGTGCTCTTTAAAACTGCTCCATTGCTATTTATCATTCTTGCTATTAATGAAATTAATGTTCAACATCAAGAAAAACCACTAACTGGACTTCCAGTGGCGACGCGACGTCGAAAGACAGCAGTTTTCGGGCTGCCCGCTCCGCAGCTGTGTTTTTCCATCGTAAACAGTGCCGATCAGCTGTTTAGATGGATTTGAAGCCCCCTCCTCGGGAGAAGAGGAGGGGGTGAGGCCCCAGGTAGGGGTTGAGCTCTCCGGGGCCGCCTGAGCTGAGAGCTTGGGCGGCTGAAGGATGAGCCTCCCCCGAAGCCTGGGTTGCTCCGAGCTGCGCAGCGCCTCTGCTCTGGGATTCTTGGAGCAGAGCCAGGCGTTAGCAACCACCCCTGCCAAAAGGAAATACTTTTGATTATCAAGATGCAGGCAGAGCGGTACAGGAGGTCAAAGTGAAGTGGACTCTTTATTTTTACTCTCTAGCTCAATGGATTTTATAGCTTTAAAGTGAAAGTGCGTAATAAGTGAAAGTGGGGGAAGATGGCGGCTAAAACTTCTAAAGCTCTTCGGATTGCGGGGTCTTCCCTGGTGCAAGAGACCTCACTGCAAGCTTTGCTTCCTCCTGCATCTCCCCCGGTATTGACGCTTAAGGATTTACAAGACGCTCTTGGAAAGCATGCACAACTGATGTCTGATATGATGGATGAAAAGTTGAAAAAGCTAGAGGAGAAATTGGAGGAGAAAATGGAGAAATTGGAGAAGAAGATGGAAGAGAAGCTGAGAGCAATGAGGGTGGACATCTTGTCTAAGGTTGAATCCGTAGCTGAATGTGTGCTACAGCTGGATATAAAAGTGGAGGATCTCAGTCAAAAGAACTCTATATTAGAAGCAAAGGTATTAGAAAATGAAAATATAAGGGATAAAATGGACGAAGAATTGAGCCTTGTTCAGTATAATCAGATGCAGTATGCTATTAGAATTAGGGGTTTAAAGGAGAATGGTAAAGAAGATTTAAAGCAGCTGATTTCTGAGGCTCTGGAAGGGGTACTGGGCCAGTCAGCATCTGAAATTGAGGGAAATATGGACAAAGTTTTTCGTGTAAATTCATGGATTGCAAGACAGAGGAAGTTACCCAGAGATGTGGTGGTCTATTTTACAAAGAGAGTAATTAGAGATGAAGTCATTCAAGCTGCTTATGATTCTAATTTGGTAGTGGCTGAGCAAGAAGTTTTGGTTTTAAAAGAAATCCCTCCGAAGATCCTAAGGAGAAGGAAAGATTTTGCATTTCTAGTACAGGAACTTAAGAAACGTGATATTAAGTTCAGATGGGAGATTCCAGTTGGGTTGGTGGCAACGCACGAAGGTAAAAGACATCGTTTGGTTACTGTGGCTCAGGCACGTGATTTTTATAGTAATGTGTTAAAAGCAACCCCCCTATCATTTTTGGAAGCTGCAAAAGGATACGGTGTGGGAAAGTTTCAAGATGTTGCAGATAGACAGACAGAGGACAATGGTGTTGGAGGGGATCAAGCCACAGTCTCATCGGTTGCTGCAGGAGGCCAGAAGATGACGCGTGCCGCCCTAAGAAGAGCGAGACGAGAGCAAGAGCAAGACCAGCAGAAAGTTATGGAATCTTCAAAGTGTGCTTACAGTGAAGATGTGGGAGGAGAGCGGTCCAAAGAAGTTTTGGGGGTCATGACAGAGGTGCTCCAAAAGTTTTGGGGCGTTAAGATTGCTGATTAAATTTTTAGATTAGAATGTCAATGGAGTAAATTATTATAGAGGAGAAAGAAAGTTTTTTTTTCTTTTTTAATATTTTACACAATTTAAGATTGATGTTATTTGCTTGCTAGAAAAGTATATTAGGGTTATGGACTTAAAGTATGTGCTGAATTAAGAGTGGGTATGTAAGCTCCTAATTAACAACAAGTTGTCTTAGAGATTGCCTAATTTTTTTATATATATATACTCTTTTTATTTGAACTTTTATTTGAACTTAAGGATGATTTGGAACTGTGAGACATTTGGTGTGATACATGCAAGAACTATTTTTGATTATAGTTTAGTTTGGTCGGAGATTATTAAGATTAACAGAGATAAGCGCTTTTGGCGCGTAACTGAGAATTTGTTTGGAAATTAGAGAAAGGTGGGAGAATGCAAATAGCAGGTGAAAGTTTTTTTTTCTTTTCCTTTTTTTTTTTGAAATTAATATGAATAAGGACTGGGATTAAGAAAATTTATTTTGAGTAAAGATCTTTTTCTGTTTTCCTCTTTTTCTTTTCTACTTTATTTGTAATATTAATATTGTTTGTACTCATTTTATATGAGCTAGAGAGAGATAGAATTTATAGTTTATTGTTGATAACATAGGGGTGTTTATGTTTGTTTTTTGATTTTATGCCCTGTATTTAGCTCTGGGAAGTCGGGGGGGGGGAGGGAGTGGGGGAGAGGGAGAGGGGTGGGGGAGGGGGGGATTGAAGTCAAAATGTATTGTAAAACTTTTTAAATAAAAAAAAAAGAAAAACCACTAACTGATATATCTATGGAGATTGTCAGTCATCCAGGTCATGGTTGCTTGAAGAACTAAAGAAGCTTTTTAGATGAGAAGCGAAATATTTTCAAAGAAAAAAAATAAAGTCCAGTTGCCTTTTGGAAAGAAGGACCTTTGGCACCACTATTCCTATTTAGCTCCAACCACATCCCCAAATAAAACAACATTTTCTGATATATCTTACACATATGCCAAAATCTTACCAAATTTACAAGATTGTTGCTGGTCATATCCAAGAGCTTGCAAAAATTAAAGTCTTTTGTTTTTAGTTTCCAGGCTTTAGTTTGAAAATCTGTAATAAAACCTAAGAGCTAGAAAAGAATACCTACTCTTTGAATGCCGTTTACTTATGCATAGCTTATCTTCAGATTTTACAAGAAAAAATGAAAAGTGATTTTGATTGCAGAGGTTAATCTTTCTCATTCTGTTATTTGGTATCTTTATGATGAAAAGGGAAAGAGAGTGACTTCATTGGAGATCCATTCCTATTAGCTTGATGGTCTCTCATGCTGTCAGGACCCACTCCAATCCACATCTTAGGAAAGAAAAACTCTTGGAGACAAGATTGTCCAAGCAGGAACTTTTACTAAAACATATAATAGACAGATTATCTGAAGCTGTTTCACGGATCAATATTTTTAAAGTGTCCCCGAGTAATAACCCCACCCCTCAGTCCATTTGGTCAGTCCCAGATCAGTCAAGTCTCAGGTGTCAAACCCCTCGTGGGAAAAAGGAGAACCACCAGTACATTTGTAACATTATTACTTCCTCCTCTTCACATTCCATCCGGAGATACAAACCAGAATTCCCACCACCACCTTTCTTGTTTGTTCGCAAATCAAATAGGGAGAGGATTTCCTTTCATCGGCAAGAGCCAGAATTCTCCCCACCCCTTTTCTTTGTTGTTCGTAGTTCAGAGGGAGAGGGTTTCTTCCATTGGTCTTTTGTGATGGCCACCAGGCAGGCTGAATAAACAAACATTACATCTAAGGGAAAGAGAGGAGGCAATTAACACCCTTGTCTTCCCTTTCCTCCTTGGGAATGGCAGAATCCAGTAAGGGGGGGTGAGATTTGCCCAGAGAGGGAGTTAGAAATGAAATATAAATGGATTCTGACACATGCTGTCTTTTGAAGTGCAAAGGGGGATGAAGACTTTAGATCTTTCCTAATTTACAACATTCACAATGACATTAAATATATTTATTCTATTAATTGTATAGTTATGGAGGACAAATGTATTTTGTTCATGCTTTGGTTAAAAAAAAAATAAAGGCCAAATATTTAGATGGCTTATGAAAAGTTTCTGAATGTTTCAATAAAGATTCTCAGTCATCCTGGCAGAACTGTCTGAAGGTTGAGTCATTGCAACTGAATTAATTTTTGTTGTTAGTTTGAGATGTTTCGCTGCTTATCCAAGCAGCTTCATCAATCAGAGCAAGCCAGTTAGGCAGAGAGTCATTGGCATGTACCAGTTCCTGCTATATCAACCTCAGACACTTTACGCCCCAAAGTACATTACAATGTGTCAGTGAAGACCCTCAATCATCCAGGTACACTTGTCTAAAAGTTGTGTCATTGCAACTGGACTAATTTTTGTTGTTAATTTGAGATG
Source organism: Vipera ursinii (assembly GCF_947247035.1). NCBI lineage: Eukaryota > Metazoa > Chordata > Lepidosauria > Squamata > Viperidae > Vipera > Vipera ursinii. The sequence goes on from NC_139513.1 coordinate 251,252,937, forward strand.
TTTCACTGATCATCGAAGCAGCTTCATCAGTTTCAGAATGTTGCAATTAATTTCCTCAGGCAAATAATGACACAAACATATATTTATAATACTAATAAAAACAGAGTTCAAAACACATATTAGAGGAAAATATCTACTTTTTGAAAAAAAAAAGTGTAAATAATGTATAAAACAGGGTCAGTGTGTTCAAAACTGAAGGATTGTAAAACTCTGTGCTGTGCTATACTCACCATCTATATTTGTTGTTATTTTCAAGAGATGGGAAAAGTCTTCCTTTCACTGAAAAGATTATATATGGTTTTTTTTTTCTTTCCTATACAATAAAATTGCACAAGAACCTGAAGTATCTAATATATTGGATCAGACTATCCTTTTCAAAGCCCATAATTCTCTTGCTTGCAAATCCAAATTGTGTTATGTACTGAAAGCAGCAGGTTGGGATTTTCAGTGTGCTTTTTGATCTTAATGAGTGACAAGCATCTGATTTATTTATTTATTTCATCTTGCCAAGAGGGAATAAAATCGTTTAGGTAAACACCTCATTTACAAGAGAGACCTCCAGTAATATAAAATGATAGACAATTATTGAAGTGTTATACTTCTTATGTCTGATATTCACAACACAGTCATTCAGGATATTCTGATTTACCATATGATTATATTCATGTTGGTTGTTTCAAATTATGCACCTTCTAAAATGTATTCAAAATGTTTTGCTTGGCTAATCAATTCAAGTTAAAATTAGTCAGGCTTCACAGAAAATTTGCTGTCAGGCACAGCTCTCAGGTTTCTCTTTTATTTGCAGAATAGATTATCAGCATTCTACAAAAGATGCTTTGCTTCCAGTGCTCAAGTACAGTACATATATACTTGCAATGTGAGGGCAGTTGAGGCCTTCATAGTCAATAACAGGCAAAGATGTTCAAAATGTTTTAATTATCCACAGTATAGATAAGGGATAATGGTAGATGACCGAAATACATGTTCTAGTGAATGGAGTATTTTGTACGATGCAATTACTTGTGTTTATAGACATTTTTTTTCTCCTCTAATTATCAGTCACACTATCAGCAGTAAAATCAGATATTTTTTTTATTTCTGTATGTTCTGAATGGCAGATTTAGTCAACACATATACCACATTAGTTCAACTATAACTAATATAAAAAGTATAAATAATCCACATCATATATAAGTCAACACAATAATAATAATAATAATAATATAATAATAATAATAATAATAATAATAATAATAATAATAATAATAATAATAATAATAATAATAATAATAATAATAAATAATAATAATAATAATAATAATAATAATAATAATAATAATAATAATAATAATAATAATAATAATAATAATAGTTGTTGTTGTTGTTGTTGTTAGCTCCGAAGTCATGTCCGGCCCATCGCGACCCTATGGACAATGTTCCTCCAGGCCTTCCTGTCCTCTACCATCTTCTGGAGTCCATTTAAGCTCACGCCTACTGCTTCAGGGACTCCATCCAGCCACCTCATTCTCTGTTGTCCCATTCTTCTCTTGCCCTCAGTTTTTCCCAGCATTAGGCTCTTCTCCAATGAGTCCTTCCTTCTCATTAGGTGGCCAAAGTATTTGAGTTTTAGTTTCAGGATCTGGCCTTCTAAAGAGCAGTCAGGGTTGACCTCCTCTAGGACTCACCAGTTTGATCACCTTGCAGTCCAAGGGACTAGCAGGAGTCTTCTCCAGCACCACAGTTCAAAGGCCTCAATTCTTTGGCACTCAGCCTTTTTTATGGCCCAGCTTTCACTGCCATACATTGCAACTGGGAAGACCATAGTCTTGACTATACGCACTTTTGTTGACAGGGTGATGTCTCTGCTTTTTAGTGTGCTGTCTAGATTTGCCATGGATTTCCTCCCCAGGAGCATGCATCTTTTAATTTCTTGGCTACAGTCCCCATCTGCAGTGATCTTGGAGCCCAGGAAAATAAAATCTGTCACTACCTCCATTTCTTCCCCATCTATTTGCCAGGAATTGAAAGGGCTGGATGCCATGATCTTGGTTTTCTTAATGTTAAGTTTCAACCCAACTTTTGCACTCTCCTTCTTCACCTGCAACAAGAGGCTCTTTAGTTCTTCTTCACTTTCTGCCATTAGAGTGGTATCATCTGCATATGTTAGGTTGTTGATATTTCTTCCGGCAATCTTAATTCCAACTTTTGATTCATCTAGCCCTGCCTTTCTCATGATGTGCTCTGCATATAAGTTAAATAGGCAGGGCGACGGTATACAGCCTTGCCGGACTCCTTTCCCAATTTTGAACCAATCAGTGGTTCCGTGTCCAGTTCTCACTGTTGCTTCTTAGCCCACATATAGGTTTCTCAAGAGACAAATAAGATGGTCTGGTACACCCATCTCTTTAAGAACTTGCCACAGTTTGTTATGATCCACACAATCAAAGGCTTTGGCATAGTCAATTAAACAGAAGTAGATGTTTTTCTGGAACTCTCTAGCTTTCTCTATGATCCAGCATATGTTGGCAATTTGATCTCTAGTTCCTGTGCCTCTTCGAAATCCTGCCTGTACTTCTGGTAGTTCTCGATCCACATACTGCTGAAGTCTAGCTTGTAGGATTTTAAGCATAACTTTACTAGCATGAGAAATGAGTGCAATGGTGCAATAGTTTGAACATTCTTTGGCACTGCCTTTCTTTGGAATTGGAATGTAAACTGATCTTTCTCAATCCTGTGGCCACTGTTGATTTTGTGTGGATCATAACAAACTGTGGCAAGTATGAAAAGGTTGAGGGCAATAGAAGAAGGGGACAACAGAGAATGAGGTGGCTGGATGGAGTCACTGAAGCAGTAGGCGTGAGCTTAAATGGACTCCAGAAGATGGTAGAGGACAAGAAGGCCTGGAGGAACGTTGTCCATGGGGTCGCAATGGTTCAGACATGACTTTGCAACTAACTACAGCAACAACAAGCAAGGAGACTATTAGTAGATGGGATCGCCATCTTGAAATTACACAAGATGGTCCCCTCAGAAAGTAGTGCGGTTGGAGAAAGGCAAAGTCTCATTTTAAACAGCTGGTGAGTTATGAGAAAGGGAAGCTGCTATAAGGAGCTACATGAGAATTCCTGTGATTCCTACCTTCCTATGATACTTTTAACACATGTACTGGATGTATTGTAAGATGCCCAGCTTCTTGGAGATGGGTAGCATTAAGAAATTCAAGAAGCTTGGAAAAATTTGAAAAGTGAGATAATAAAGGCCCAGTCTAGCACAATACCAACAAAGAAGAAAAATAACAGCTCTCAAAAGAAACCAGCATGGCTGCATAAAGAACTCTCTGATAAATTGAAAGATAAAAAGGACAAGTATAAGAAGTGGAAGGAGGGGCACATAACTAAGGCAGAATATCAGCAAACAGCCCGTGCCTGCAAAGATGAAGTGAGGGAAGCTAAGGCTCAAAATGAACTAAGGCTTGTGACGAAAGTCAAAAATAACAAAAAAAGCTTCTTTCAACATATAAAAAACAAGAAAAAGGTTAAGGAAAAGATTGGTCCATTAGTGGGGGAAATGGCAAGAAGGTGACAAGCAACAGGGAGAAAGCAGAACTATTTAACTCATTTTTTCATCTGTCTTTACACAAAGGGAAAAAACAGTACAACGTACCAAAACCAGTGCCATAAAAAAACAGAATAGAAACGCAAGTTAAGATAGGCAAGAAAATGGTAAGAGAGCACCTGTCCAGCCTAGACGAGTTCAAATCACCAGGACCAGATGGATTACAGCCCAAAGTTCTCAAGGAACTGGCAGACGTGATCTCAGAACCACTGAACTATATTTTTCAAAGATCCTGGAGCACTGGGGAACTACCAGAGGACTGGAAGAGAGCTGATGTAGTTCCCATCTTCAAAAAAGGGGAAAAAATAGATCCAGGAAACTACAGACCTATCAGCCTGATCTCAATACCTGGGAAGGTTCTGGAAAAGATAATCAAACAACAAATCAGCGAACACCTTGATGCAAACACTAAAAGCCAACATGGGTTTGTCAAAAAACAGATCATGCCAGACAAATCTTATTGCATTCTTTGACCAAGTGACAAAATTAGTGGACCAGAGGAATGCTGTAGATATAATTTACTTGGACTTCAGTAAGACATTTGATAAAGTAGATCACAACCTACTACTTGATAAGATAGAAAAATGTGGGTTAGATAGCATCACCACCAGATGGATTCGTAGCTGGCTGACAGACCATACTCAGTGTGTGGTCCTCAGTGGAACTGCATCTACATGGAAGGAAGTGTGTAGTGGGGTGCCCCAGGGCTCTGTTCTGGGCCCAGGGCTCTTCAACATCTTCATCAATGATTTGGATGAGGGGATAGATGGGGAACTCATCAAATTTGCAGACGACACCAAACTGGCAGGAATAGCCAATACTCCAGAAGATAGGCTTAAGATACAGGAGGATCTGGGTATATGTAGTTTAATGAAAACAAGGGTGAGGGGTGACATGATAGCAGTGTTCCAATATCTCAGGGACTGCCACAAAGAAGAGGGAGTCAAGCTATTCTCCAAAGCACCTGAAAGCAGGACAAGAAGCAACGGATGGAAACTAGTCAAGGAGAGAAGCAACCTACAACTAAGGAGAAACTTCCTGACAGTTAGAACAATTAACCAGTGGAACAACCTGCCTCCAGAAGTGGTGAATGCTCCAACACTGGAAGTTTTTAAGAAGAGACTGGACAGCCATTTGCCTGAAATGGTATAGGGTTTCCTGCCTGAGCAGGGGGTTGGACTAGATGGCCTCCAAGGTCCCTTCCAACTTCTTCTTCTTCTTCTTCTTCTTCTTCTTCTTCTTCTTCTTCTTCTTCTTCTTCTTCTTCTTCTTCTTCTTCTTCTTCTTATTATTATTATTATTATTATTATTATTATTATTATTATTATTATTATTATTATTATTATTATCATCATCATCATCATATAAAGTAAGTAAGGGAAAAGAGTACATTACAAAGAAACAATCTGGCTTGGGGAAAAGAACCTGACAGAAAATTCCATGGTGGATTAGAATTAATATCACCATTAATGCTACATCTTATCATTTGCCTTTTTTCTTTTAAGGGAAAATAGTGCGTAATAGAATAATAGTGGATTGAATCTGCAAGGATGAAAAGAAGGCTTGATACTCAGATTTAATTTCTGCAGATATATTAGAATTTTCAGCTTGTATTCTTCTACAAGCTATGTTTTCTTCAGAATTTGGGGAAATGACATACAGCATAGACTCACCCAATTAATTTGAATAGTTGAACAAAGCAGTTAAATAAAATGAGATAGTCATACATAATCCTTAACTACATATTTGATGCTTATTAATGAAATATAACCAAAATGATTTTTCAATAGGGAAAATTTTCATTCTATTTATTTATTTATTTATTATTTGGATTTATATACCGCCCCTCTCCTGAAGGACTCGGGGCGGTGTACAGGGCAATTAAAACACTATATACAACACATAATATACAAAAATTAAAATAAATTAAACCAAGTAGCCCTAAACAATAAAACATGTTCTAAAATGTAAAATTTAAAATTTAAATCTAAAATCCCAGTCCCTCAGTCCAGGCTGGCAAGTTCAAATAACCAAGTCTTCAGGTCGTGGTGGAAAGGTCGGGAGCCATCCGGAGCTCAACAGGGAGCTGATTCCAGAGGGCAGGCACACCTACAGAGAATGCTCTCCCCCTGGGGGCCACCAGTCGACATTCCCTGACCGATGGCACCCTGAGGAGGCCCTCTCTGTGGGAGCACACAGGATGATGGGAAGTTAACGCCAGCAAAAGGTACTCCCATAAATAATCTGGACCCATGCCATTTAGGGCTTTATAGGTCATCACCAGCACCTTGAATCTCACCCGAAAGACAACTGGAAGCCAATGCAGCTCGTGGAGCAGAGGTGTTACATGGGAGTATCGGGAGACCCCCATCACAACTCGCGCAGCCGCATTCTGCACCAGCTGGAGCCTCCAAGTGGTATTTACAGCTAAAATAAAATTCAAGAATTATTCTAGAAATGAATAATGAAATAAAAATATTACATCCCTACAGTCCCAACACTTGCACCATCCCAAAATAAAGTCCAACCCACTTTCCTAAGGTGATATTCTTAAATTAAAAATAATGGTGGGAGGAATTCCAGCAATTTGGAAAATGTTTCCAAAAAAGCAGATAGTCAACTGAACATTTTAAAAATAATCTTCAGTCTTTTAACATTACTCCAGGCATATTTCTACACATATATCTTACATCCTTTTACAGCAACTATCCAAATTTATCCATGTCATACTAATCAGACATGGTTTTGTATCAGTCCTAGTGATATCCAATATTCCTTGTGTACACATTATGGATGGACCAGTTATAATTAGGCCAGCAATATATACACAAACTGTACTTCCAATAATGATGCAACATCAAGTTATTATAATACAGTATATTAAGGAGGAACAACTACTTGTCAGCATCAGCCTGGCTGAACAGATTTACAAAGCAAAAGTTTGGGGGCAATGTTTAAAGTCCAAGGTGCCTAACTGATCTGATGTTGTCTTTATCTCCTAATTTTAACTTTTTTGTCATAATGGTGCCATAGTGTTCTAATGTCTTTATGTTTTTATTTTTATACAAGGGATGTATTAAAGTATGTTTTCTACGCAAGCTGTTGAGAGCCATTTTGAATATAATGGTATAGAAATATGATAGATAGATAGATAGATAGATAGATAGATAGATAGATAGATAGATAGATAGATAGATGATAGATAGATAGATAGATAGATAGATAGATAGATAGATAGATAGATAGATGATAGACAGACAGACAGACAGACAGATAGACAGATAGATAATAAAGAGCAAATACCTGATCATTTGACACGGTACATGAAAAAGAGACCTGATCCATTATTTGAGGTTTTTAAGAAAAGATTGTGCAACCAATTTGTCTGAAATGGTATAGGCTTCCTGCTTGAGCAGTGGGTTAGACTAGAAGACTTCCAAGATTCTTTACAACAACATCATCATCATCATCATCATCATCATCATCATCATCATCATCATCATTATTATTATTATTATTATTATTATTATTATTATTATTATTATTATTATTATTATTATTATTTTCTGTTATTTCATTGTATATCACAAGCCATTTCAGATAGGATAAAATTGGGCTCTGTTTATGAGAATCAATTGTTAATAACACTTATGCAAATTCTTTTTCCTCTCTTAAAAGACATTGTAATTAGTCTGTTCAGAACTGGGTTGTCTTTATTGTGTGCTTAGCAAAGGACATATTTTTCTGATTGCAATGTCAAGTGTATAGCCTTTGTGTGAATAAGGCTGAATATTAAGCTAAGTAAAAAAATCTTCTGTCCTTTGTTCTAGAGTAATTATGATAAGTGCAGAGTTCTAACTGATCTAGGTTGACTCCTGTTAAATGTGTAGTTTTACAATAACCATACCAACTCTTCTTCTGTTGTTATTATTAGTGTCACTTTTTTGGATGTGGTGGTCATTAGCATCAATATTTTCCCTTCTAGTCCCATTTTGAGACTTTTTTCTGAACCAGGAGATTTTTGTCATATAGACTTAGCTTTTTCTACCTTTGGATAAATCAGATTCACAAAAGGAATGTGATTTGGGACCAGTCGGTCTGTTACAAAGAAATTTTTGAAGTTCAAGCCTGCAGTCTTTTACAATAGCAGAAATTATATTGTGTGGAAAAGTGACAAATTGGCCTTTTCTAGGAAGATTGAAGAAGATGGGGGAATGGATTTATCACACTTAATTTGGAATCAATTTCATCTGGACTTTGTTGGGAAGATAGTTACTGATTTTGGAGATTGAATTATCAGACAACAATTGATAAGAAATGGAATTAAAAAGTAAACATGGATATTCGATCCATGATAAATTACTGTTAACTTTTGAGGTAATTTGGGATGATAAGATGCTGTGGAAAATTTTCTATGAGCTGATTGCAATCACAGTTTGTTAACAAAGGCTTTTGCAATGTTAACCTTGTCTTGTTTATCATTTTTGTTCTTCCTATTAATTGTTTTGTCATTAATATAGTACATAGATGACAGGTTAGTAATTTGTAAATAGATTTAGTAATTTAAAAAATTGGAGGGCCTGTTTTGGAAGGGGTTTGAAATTAATATTGAGGTAATGTATTAATCAGTATTCAACTAGGGGGATAATATGTGTATAGGTGTTAGTGTTTTTCAATGCACTATTTCATTGTCTTGTTTTGCTTGTTTTTTTGCTTGTTTTATTTAATCTTTGCATTTTACATTTTAATTATTTTGAATAAAATTTAGAAAATTGACAAAAGTACATATATTCTACAAGTGGTTTATGAAATCCACTTTTTACATAAATCAACTGAAAATGCTGATAGGGTAAATTTCTCATCTAGCAGTATCTATGGCTGAGGTTAAGAGCGGGGGAAATTGTAGCTCTTTAAAATAAATTAATTGTATAGCCAAGGTGTCACCAACTGATTGAACCCTTTAATGCTTCCTACATGGGGTTGTCTTTGAAAAACATTAAAAAGCTACAATTGGTTTAAAATGCAGTTATTTAAGTAGTTATGAGTGTTACTTGTGGCACACACATAACATCTCTTTTCTGAGAATTGCACTAGCATCCATTTGGCTTCTGGATACAGTTCAAAGTCAAAGAAATGTCCCTTTATTAATATCTGTACTTCCCAAGTATTAGGAATACACTTTTGTTGTCCACAAAGGCATCCAGGATTTGGGCCATGCTGTTGACCTGAGGAATAATGACTTTAATAGAACAATAAGACTATTAACAAGCTAGTAAAAGAAGTAGTTCTATAGCAACTTTTCCAGGTGCTCTACACAAGGGCAGTGCATTTCTGAGGCAAGAGCATAATCTGAAGAAAGACCAAAGTGGTCATTATGCATCCATCTTCCGATAAGATACTTTTCCTGTATCAAGAAAGTGTGCATTGGATTTGTTCAACGTTTATGATGGGAGGTTTTTTTGTTCAAATATAATTCCAAATAAGTGTTTAGAAATACCATATTTCTTGAATGCCAGCCATAAAATATAGGTAGGCCTCAACTTACAACCACAACTGAGCCCTAAACTTCTGTTGTTAAGTGAGACATTTGTTAAGTGAGTTTTACCCCATTTTATGACATTTCTTGCCACAGCTGTTAAGTGAATCACTGAAGTTGTTAAGTTAGTAACCCAGCTGTTAAGAGAATCTGGCTTCCCCATTAACTTTACTTGTCACGCATTTGCACCTGTCCACAGAACATAACAACCATCATAAATATGAACCAGTTGCCAAGAATCTGAATTTTGATCAAATGACCAGAAGGATGCTGAAAAGGTTGTAACTGTGAAAAATGATCATAATTCAATTTATTCAGTGCCATTGTAACTTTGAATGGTCACTATATGAACTGTTGTAAGTCGAGGTCTTCCTGTGATTCCAGTACTTTCCAGCCTTGTTTACGTGCATTCGGAAGGCATTTAATTCACCATTGCTGGAAGAAAGTAATGAATTCTATGCATTGATCCCAGCAGATTCTTTTCTTCCTTCAATTTTATAAGAAGAAGGAGCAGCATATAAATTTTAGGTCACAGTATCCTATGCAAGTTAATAGTGTCTACTCTAAACAGAAAGCTTTTTGCATACCCAGTCCAAAATCCTTTTGTAAAGCTAGTAGAGATTGATCCTGGAGTTGTCTGCATTCCTGTCTTCTGTTTTCCTATTCAGCTATAGGACCTTCTTTTAAATATTTATAAATTACCAATTCCATGAAATGAGTGTTGACATATTCCTAACTAAATGATATCAAAATTATTTATAATGTTTATACACTTATTTTCAATTCCTGTAATATAAATTCATTATGACAAGCGGTAGAGGGAACACATAACAAATGAAAAAGGGAAACTCTCAAGGGTCTGGAATACATCTATCCTTATTTATAATACCAAATAAGCTTCTGTAGTTTATTATTGCTCACAAACAGATTCTTTGCCCTCGTCCTTTAAGCTTACATGAGTTCACCAAGAGGTATTTTACTGCATTTCATAAGGTAATCATACTCATCTGCAGTAGCAAAAACAGCCAAATGTCCAATGGCACTTTAAAGATGAACACATTTATTTGGTCATAAGCTTTCATGAGCTAGAGTTTGCTTTTTCACATTCCTTGAAGTAGTTTACCAAGTTACTTGATGTATTTTCATGCATTGTGTTGGGAAAACAAATACAGCTTTACCATTTAATAGCTAAATAAAATGCAAGATACAACATGAAGTATGTGGAATCCAGAAAGTCATTATTCTGCCATAGTAAGTATATGCCTTTCAAACTATAATGGATTAGGAGACTGGAAAATAGAAAGCATGTTAAATCCAGTTATTGCTTATGTGTCAACATCAGAGGAAAAATAATATGTTCTATGTAATCCACTGTTCATTCAAGTGTGCTCCTGTAATAGGCAATGTGTCCACTTTCTTTGCATGTCCACCTAAAGTTTTTATCCCTGAAGCTGTTTTTTTTAGCAAAGGTTATAGTTTTGACATAAGAGCCCCCCCCACACATACATTTTTCCTTTATTGCATCTGCTGTTGAGAACGCACATATTCTGACCTTGCCCTACTGATGTAATCACCCAGTTGACAGGTGGCATATTTTTAGAATACATTAAAAGGGTTTATATCTCCCTCTGTGTAAAGGCTTCCATATTATTTAAAATAAAGTATTCTAAAGCATAAAATATGCATTCCACAGGAGTTCCTTGGGGTCTACTATAAATATTCCAATCATTCTGATCTTAACACTATGCATTCCACAAGAGTTCTGATCTATGAAGTACAGCAAAAGTCATCTTAGTAGTTATATTTACATCAGGGCTGAATAGCTATTCAGCCTTCTTTTGTTGCCCTTAACCACCATCCCAGATTACACTAAAGAGCTCAGCCTCCAGTTTCCTCCAGCAGGGTTAGGCCAGACTAGATACTGATCATTTGTTTGTTTGTTTGTTTGTTTAATATATATGCTGGTTGATCTAACCTGGATGCTGGAGATCATTCCAGAAGGCCAGTGCCACCATCAATAAAAAAAATATGTCTTCAAGCATTGGGCCATTTGATCTCCTGGAAATAAAGAATGGTTAGATGCCTCTTTTGGACCAATTTACATAGGGAAATGTGTTCCTGCAGCTAGTTCAACACCAAGCCAAAAAGGGCTTTGAAGTTTAAATGCAACATTCAAATTGCACCTGGAAGACAATAATTAAAATCACTCTATACATATGAAGGTAGGTAAAGTTTGTATTTAAATTGAGGAATGTATTTGGAATTGTCACAGTTTGTGCAAAAATTCACAATAGAATTCAAAGAAGTGATTATTGCTCATTTGATTGGTATAACAGTCATCAAAGGAGCAAGAAACAGACGTTTTAGTATTATATGCACAAGGTGATGTTTAGATAATCATATTGATGATAATTACACACATTTTTGAGAACTATTCAAAAAAGTAGTTACAAAAATATATTTTGCATCATTATCATCATCATCATCATCATCATCATCTCCTCAAATTAATAAATAATTACATCCCTTTCATTTCATCCCAATTCCATGAATAAGGCAAGGTCATTATCTTTAGTTCTTAAATTTCTCTTTTAATCCAATCATACTCAGTGACAGCTATAAGGTATATACAGACTCTTTTATAGTTTGTCCAACCATTATGACACAGATGAAGTCAGGTGACCAGAAGTTGGTTGGTGCTTAATGGCTATTGAAAAAGGCTTCTCCCTTCCATCCATAGTCTGGTCAGCCTCAGTTTTCACTGCCACCTGCTCTCGTCTCCCTTAAGAGTCAGACAGCACAATATGGAAAATATAATTACAAGTATTTGATGGGGCTTGAAATAGTTTGACAATAAAATGGAAGGCTGGTGAAATGGAGCAATCATGAAATTGTCATAGATGAAAATGGGGTTCATGTATTAGACTTCAAGAGTCTAAAGATAAAAATAGCATAACAAAGATATAAAACAACCACTGTTGCATACTGAATAGAGGACAGGATAATTTGCTGCCTATCAGGAAAAGAAAAGGAAAGGAAAGGAAATCTTAAGATTCAAGGTGCTGGTGATGACCTATAAAGCCCTAAATGGCCTGGCTCTGGGATATTTGAGGGAACACCTCCTGCCGGCATCAAGCTCCCTTCGTCCAGTGCGCTCGCACAGGGAGGGTCTTCTCAGGGTGCCACCCGTAAAAGATTGCCGGCGGATAACACCCAGGGGGAGGGCCTTCTCTGTGGGTGCGCCTGCCCTCTGGAACCAGCTGCCCGTGGAGCTTAGGACCGCCCCTGACCTTCGTTCATTCCGCCGGGACCTGAAGACCTGGCTCTTTGAGCTCTCCGGCCCAGGCTGAGAATTTTTAATTGAGGTTTTTAGTTAAGGGATAATTTAATCTTTTAAAAATTGTTTTTTAACTTTTGTATTTTGTACTGTTTGATTTTAAATACCCTGTAAACCGCCCTGAGTCCTTTGGGAAAGGGCAGTATATAAATTTAATAAAATTAAATTAAATTAAATTAAGTAAAAGTGCTAATTGAGATGTAGATCTCTTTTCCTGACTCTGAACTTAGCTAGGGCTATGACCAAATGGCCTATAGGAAGGAACCTAAAGAGAATGGAGAGGGTCCTGCAGCCAGATTTAGCCACTATTTTGATTAAGTGTCTAGCAGATCTTTTTCTAACTGACTGTTGATGTGCAGAAAGACAGCAAAACCAAAGGAATCAATCAAATTGTTGCTTATCAAATGTTGCATATGCAAAATCAGAACACTTCCATGAGGCATTACAAAGATAAGATAGAGATTGGCAAAGGAGATAGCAAAACATACAGCGTATATTTTACTGGTCGTTCAGGGTTGGATAGAGATCATCTTAACTCAATGGTGAGGAAGTGACCTCTGAGTTAAGCTGCCACTGTGATATTAAATGGTGATTGGAAGCCCCTTTTGGACTGTTTGTGTGAGACAGAAAAAGAATAAAATTATGCTATACGAGATATTGTAATCTTAAAGTAAGAGGTCTTATAACTAGTTATATTTATACTTATAGCTATTGAAAAGAAAATCAAAAGTAATTTCTGTATATTTCTTTGTGTGTGTGTGTCTTTTTGCACTCTTGGTTTTGCTCTGTCCTTACTTTCACCTCTCGCAGTCTTTCCATTCTGTACAATGTTACCATCTCAGAAGAGCAACGTATGTCTTATATTTCTAGCTCTTGTGGTATTCCTTCATGGCAGTGCCTTGTTTATCTTTGGTTCATCCCTGTTCTCCAAATCAGAATAGACCACTATTGGATTAATCTTTTCTAGCTACTGAGCCTGCCTCAAATAATAATTGCCTGCAAATAATAATAATTGAGGTTTTTGAATGAAAAGTAACTTTATCCCACACTAAACATAGAGAAAATTATTTATTTATTTATTTATTTGATTTATATAATTTTTTTAAAAAATATTATAATGTTTCCAACAGGAAATGAAACATAAAGTACAAAATACAAGATGGAACTATACCATTGAGACAAGACAAAGGTTTTTCAGAAAAGATGCGTCTTGAGTATTCTAAAAGCACAGAGAACAGGGACTGACCGTAGCTCACTAATAGACGCATGTCATAACTTGAGAGTGATTCAGAAAAAAGCCCCTTACAACTCTTGCTGAAGACTACAGCTTCCAAAGCACAGAGATACTCAAAGGAGCTTACCAGTTCTTAATTTTCAGACAGGCTGGTAACAGAAATCTAATTAGTTGTATTAACAATTATATTTAGCATTTACAGTAACAATTGAGGAATATTTACCTGCTAATACTGTATGTCACTGTAGCATAGTTAGAATTAATGGAGTAATCGCTGAATGCAATGTTGAGTTGCTAGGCAAAACAGCTGTTCACTGACTTAGTGCTACCATTGTGCAAGAATAATTTTAGCTACCACATCAGTTCATTGAATAAGATTGAACAGAAATTAATAGGTAGAGATTCAATACTTGATTCAAGACAGTTTCAGTAAAAAATGGTGCTGAGTGGAAATTCTGGTAAAAAATTGCATAATGCAATAATTGCATGCTAAATGAAACCCATGACAGTTGTAAAGAGAGAAATTATGACCTAGTAGCTCAAAAGGTCTTGTTAAAGTCCATCCTTACCTATGGAATTTTACTATATGTCTTGTTTCAGTTTACCCAACCTATGTTTTGCCTTATAAAATTGTTGTGGTTAAATGCTTTATGCCACTGTTGTGCTAAACAATTCTTTAAAATATACATATTGGTGATTTTCAGCACTTTTCTAGTAAATTCTAGAAGTAAATTCTGAACTGCAAAAAGGGGATTATATATGGCAAGCAGGTCCCTGCTTTACATTAATTTTCTGCAGCTCATGGGGAGAACTTCATTTAGTGCAGAAGGTTGAAACAAAGCTAATGGTGCTGCATTGCTCTCACCAGGCACTGGAATATACAGTATAAATGCTTAACATTAATCAGAGAGCCTATGAATGGAGAAAGAAGGAGATAACAGTATCCAAAAATGTATACCTAATTTTAGATATTGATTTTATTTTAAATGAAAGAAAGTCAGAACTGATTTTTCTCATCTGTTTTTTCAGATGTGTTTCTATATCAGAACTTAGGCAATGATTCTCATGGAAGTCCATTTGTCTACAGTTAGCTGCAGCAAATCTGGAACCTTCATAATTGTACACACTGCACAATTGTATAGAGAATATTCATTCTATTGCAATTGTTACTCTCTCAGATGCTTTGGTTTAGCCTTGAGAGAGTAGAATCATAATTCAAACAGAAGCAAGGATAAAACCACATTCTTTAAGAGTATATGAAGAGACAGGTCATCACGAAGACACAGAAAAGTAGCTTATACCTGTCAGAATGACTAAAACTCAGAGTGAGCTAAGATGGTGAAGGATGCTCAAACAACAAAAATACTTTTTTTTCAGATATGGCAAAAATGAAGGAAGAAAAAAGAATCCATTTTTCAGTCATGCAAGTGAAAGTGACTTTGGGTCAGTCACTCTCTCTAAGCCTAACTCATCTCACAAGATTTTTATTATGGGGAAAATAGGAGAAAGAAGGAATGTTGGGCATGTTCACCACCTTGAGTTATTGATAAAAATAATAAAGGAAAGAAAGAAAGAAAGAAAGAAAGAAAGAAAGAAAGAAAGAAAGAAAGAAAGAAAGAAAGAAAGAAAGAAAGAAAGAAAGAAAGAAAGAAAGAAAGAAAGAAAGAAAAAGAGAAAGGAAGGAAGGAAGGAAGGAAGGAAGGAAGGAAGGAAGGAAGGAAGGAAGGAAGGAAAGGAGGAAGGAAGGAAGGAAGGAAGGAAGGAAGGAAGGAAGGAAGGAAGGAAGGAAGGAAGGAAGGATAAATGATTTTACCTCCTAGTTTGGTTCATTCTTCTCTAATAAGGAAGTAAGATTCTACTAGGGAATTGTATAAAGGGAAATGAGATTGATAGAACTGAGATCGATAGAAACAATCAAGGAATGCCAATTTGCATTCTGCCTCACAGAATAAATTTTCTGATTCTTTATATTTAACATATGTGCATTCTCTTTGAGAAATAAGGGGGAATAGGTAAACTTTTGTCACAAAGGTTCATAAAGAAGGTTCTTTAGAATTCCTCCAGTGTTACTTGTTTTCTTATTTAGTCAAAAGCTCACAACATGCAGAAATTACTGTTTACTTTCTGAACTAAAAGTTTCATTTACACACACATTCATATACTCAGAGTTGGGCTAACTAGGTTTGGATTCCAGAAGAACCAAAGACACTATGCATGGTATCTTGGTCTGCATGATGGTTTCAAAGTGCTACAATTCCTATCCATGTTTACCAACAAGTTTAACCAGTCCCAGTTTGCTAGTCTTTTCAGATCTCTTGGGACACACCTCCGCATGAATGCTATAGACCAGGGCTTTTCAACCAGTAGTACAGGTACCACCTGTGGTACATTGGCACCTGGCAGGTGGTACGCGATCATCCTAGAAAAGTGGTAGTGGGGGGGGAGAAATGAGCTGAACCAGTGGCAGCACCACACAAGCCTGAGCGAGAGACGGCTGGAGCTGCAGGGCTGTCAGGGCTCAACGGAAGCGCCAGGATCAGCGCCAGGATCCAGCTGGAGCTCAGTGCTGATCTGGACGCTTCTGCTGAGCCCAGAAGAAGTGCCGATCAGCTGGAATGTTGCAGCATCTCCAGGGTCTTGTGATTTATATTCAGATGCCTGGCAACTGATTCATATTTATGAAGGTCACACTGTCCCAGGGTCATGTGAAGCAGCCAAAACATGCTGCAACCACCCAGCAGAGGGGGGGGGGGAAATAAAAACCAAACACCCCCACACCCCATCCTCACTGCCAATCCTCAATAGAAATGTTCACAACAACGAAAACCTTGGACAGGAGGAAGAGCGCCGTCGGGCAAGCAGGCAGGTGTCTTGCTCGACTGTGGCTTGGATGGCACTTTTTTCAGTGCCATTGTAACTTTAAACAATCACTAAGCGAACTGTTGTAAGTTGAGGACTACCTGTACTTTATCACTTTTTTCCTTTTTTGGGGGGTCATCAAGTTTTTGACACCATGCTAGGCGACTGGTGGTGCTCGGATGTTGCCATATCCTAAAAGTGGTACAATGGGTGAAAAGGTTGAAAAGCCCTGCTATAGACCAGGGGTCTCCAACCTTGGCAACTTTATGACTTGTGGACTTCAACTCCCAGAGACCCCTGCTATAGACCCATCCAATTCATATAGTTACCATTTTTTGTTTTGTGAATCAAGTTTTGTTGTGAGAAACATTTAGTGTTTTGAGAACCACATTTATTGTCTCCACTGAATCATTCTGGCACTTTTCTTCATGCTATAAAAAGGAGAGCATGTGTTCAAAAATCTTTTAACTATAGCCTATTCTGGTTGGATTTCACGTACACATTCATTCATGTGCTGCCTTAGAAGTTAAGATGACTTTAATGGGGGAAAAAAGAATGAGTCAACAAAATAAATTTTACAGACACATATAGAATTTTTTCACTTAGTAAAGAGTTATCAAATGTAGAGATACAGAATACTTGGATAAATTATTGGACAATAACTCTTAAGAAAAAGTTTTGGGGGATAATTGTGAATTGATTATGGATCACTATTATAATATGGCTATAAAAATCCCCACAGATATAATTTTAGGCCTCAGTAACATAAATATAAGGGATGCGGTAGCTCAGTGGGTTAGGACGCTGAGCTTGTCGGTCAGAAGGTAGGCAGTTTCGCGGGTCAAATCCTGAGTGCCAAATAACAGAGTGAGCGCCTGTTACTCGTCCCAGCTTCTGCCAACCTAGCAGTTCAAAAGCACGTAAAAATGCAAGTAGAAAAATAGGGACCACTACGGTGGGAAGGTAACAGCGTTCCGTGTGCCTTTGGCGTCTAGTCATGCCGGCCACATGACCACGGAGACATCCTCGGACAAGCGCTGGCTCTTCGGCTTTGAAAAAGAGATGAGCACCGGCCCCTAGAGTTGGAAACAACTAGCACGCATGTGCGGGGGAACCTTTACCTTTACCTTTAACATAAATATAGTTCTAATAATAATTATAATAAAGTTTAACTTTATTTCATGTTGGGCAGAATAGAACAGAACAGAAATACAGTTTCTAATCATGATAAAAGTTTCACTTCATTCCATGTTGGACAGAGCTCACTTCAAATCATATCTTGGCATTGTATCTTAAGAAGGATTCAGACTAGCTATAATAGGTTTAGAGAAAGTCAGTGAGGATGATAGGAAACAGAATCCTACAAAAGGAGCCTTGAAAAAAGAGATTGGGGAAACTCTTCCAATACCTGCAGGAAGTCACATTTAAAAAAAAAAGCCAGTGTCTATTCTCTTCAACACATAATAGATTTAGATTTAAATTGAATATTAGTAAAAACCTAAAAGCAGTAAGAGAAGTTCAACAGTGGAATCAATTATCCAGAGAGGTGATGGGCTCCCTTTCTCTAAATGACTTTAAGCAGCCAGCAGAGAATCACACAGTTAAAAAGGATTTTAAGGTCATGAAGTTTATCCTCCTGCTTGATCCATCATTATCTCTCATAGATGCTTTAATTTGAACTCTTACACAGAACAGGTGTTGCGCTCAGTCTCAATGGGTCCTTGCAAATTTAAGATTCTATAACTTTCTGAATGCTGAAAAGCAAGATGATAATCAAGGACTTTAAACCAACATGCATAAGATAAATTGAACAAATTTAGGAGCACGATTGAATTCTAAGAATCAATTCTCTATCCCCTGGTATTTGTTAAAATTGTGTATTACAGCATATCCTTCAAGGAACCATTTTTACTGCTCACTCTATTGTTTACAACAAAAGTGGTCTTAAAAAAATCACTGAACCACACAGAAAATTATTAGGATTTGGTGATTCCAATTTTTTTTAAGAAAAATGACATATTTCTGTTTGAACAAAGAAGTAAAGATAACCTTTATTGTCATTTCTTACTGTGGGCACATTGGTACACATTAAAAATGAAATTCTGTCATCTGCTATCAAAAGTGTATACATACTGTATGTAACACACATATTAACATGCTATATACAACATATGTATATACCTACATGCTTACATATAAATACATATAAATGTTAATTACTGTCCATCTTGAATACATAGTAGAAAGAGGAAGCTTGAGAATTCACAAGGTTAATACTCTATGGCAGAGGTCCCCAACCTTTTGGGCACCAGGGACTGGTCACGTGGAGAGAGGTTTTTCTGTGGACTGGAGGGGGTGTGGTTTTCTGTGCTGCCTGCATCCCATGGATGGGGCTTTGCTTTTTTGTGCAGCCTGGTTGCTGGCATGCCACGGCCTGGTACTGGTTCACAGACTGGGGGTTGGGGACCACTGCTGTATGGAACAAAACTGTGACTGAATCTGCATGTTCTTCTTCAGATACCACGAAGCCTCCTCACAGAAGGTAACAAGGAAAACAAACCAGACTGCAATATAGCAGCCTGCTCTTGAGTGTCCCTCTGTAGAAAGTGGTAAGGACAGGGGAAGATGTACTTTTTTCATGTGACACAGAAAATGCAGTCACTGCTATGCCCGCTTCACCAGTGTCTGACTGTTGATTGACCAAGCCAGCTACTCATTAGCTGCACACACAGAAATTTGATGCTGCTAACCATCTCCACAGATGAATCATTAATACATAGAGGAGTGTGGCTGTGCCTGCCTTTTCTGAAATTGACAATGATCTCTTTAGTTTTTTCAACATTTAAAACTAGGTTGTTTTTCTTACACCAGTTCACCAAAGTCTCTACGTCTTTGCGGTAAGCTCCTTCATTGTCATCTTGAATAAGGACCACAACTGTTGTATCATCCACATACTTCACAATGTGGTTGGTGGCAAACCTTGCACAATCTTGTACAAGTACTCTATGTTATTCTGGTGGTGATTATGTGTCATCAAATCATTTTCAAGTCCTAGCAACCACATAGATATATTTTCTCCAAGACTCCAAGAAAGATCTGCAAAACCCAAACTGGGAGAAAAATGGATACCTATGTTGCTTTATACTGATAATGCTGCTACATTGTCAATAAACCAGATTGGCTTAGAAGACTAAGGCTTTGCTCAACTCAGTAAAAAGGAAATTGATTATTAAAAAGATAAATAAAAGTCCTGCTACAGCAGTATAAAATTCTCGGGTGGCATATAGATAACCATAACCTAACAAAGTTAAATGTTTCAAATATCTAGGATTTATTCTTCCAGTTTTTTCACATCATAATTATGTGTCTTCTGTAGCCCTGCCCCCAAATTCCACAGCAATTTTAAGATTTCTGTGGCTACAAAAAGGAAATTTGTAGCAAAGCGAATTGCACAATTACTACATGGGGTGCAATTAGGCAATTATCCTAACCTTGGGTCCCTTGAAAGAATGCAATCAGTCTTTTTATTATCTGTCTCTTCTTCTTCTTCTTTTTTTTTGACTGCAGAGTCTACAGTGTGTCTCTGAGATTAGAAGCTGAGCTGCTGAAAACTGAAGCTAAAGTTTGTCCAGTCATTTTATTTGCTTGGATAAGGCTTAATTTAGCTCCAGTTCAATGGCTCTCATTAATATCATTTGACAATTATAGGTCAACGTGGTGGAAGAGCATTATAAGCAAATTGCTTTCATACAGATTATGTGAACATCTATTATCCTTAGGACTTGAAAAAGTAAACCATATCATCAAATTGTGGATTTGGGATATAGACTCACAGAATGATTTAAGCCAAGTTTCAAAGCTTTATTGACTTTTCCAACAAAGAAACCCTGAGATGCTTTCCAGAAGCTTATTTATTCTGACTTCCTTGTCCCAAGTATTAATGGACATTTCCTATGGCTTGCTTTAATAATTTTTCTTCCTCATTTTTAGAGGGTAAACACCGTAACACCGCAATCCTCTATAGGTTTTTCCTGTGCAAATCAGATAAGACTGAGACAATTGTACAAAATCATTCTGTTTTTATTTTGATTCTCAACAAAGATAAAGTCAGTCTGTATTAGAAAAAAATCCCAAGCCATGTAAATTTACTTTATATTTAAAATGACTTAGCTGATAGTTTTAAGTTTATTGCATTTTTTCAGCTATAAAGACTTAAAATTCTGTAACATTCTTGTACAGGATTGATTTGAATTAACCATGAGAATTTTAAGTCATTTTTAAAAAATATAAGTAGACTGATTACTTGTTATTTTATATATTATTCTGTGCTTTATCAATGGCATTTTTAATTTGTATTTTGATCTGAGACTGCAATAAAACATTCATTCAATTATTCTCTACAGAAGGAAGCATGAATAACTGGATCTTGTGACAGCCTTCTAGGTAAGTAATATGCACATGCCTGACAAAATTGCAAGGCATGATTAATAAACTCAAATGGATGAATTTGCACATTGTGCTAAACCAAAATCATACAAACCATATTACAGTGATGTGTGATTTCCATATGTGCAGATCTTGTGAATGGGCTTATCACCAAGAAGTGATAGAAGATTAGCAATGGTTTTTGTATGCATCCATTTAAATTTATAGAATACATTTGGTATTACTTCCTCAGGTTGAATGTACCCCACATCTTGGCTGAGGGAAATATAGAGGATCCTTGCTAAATGTATCTCTTATTGGTTCTGCAAGACATTAAGTCCCCTATGATGGAGGTGTCAAGGACACCTCCGTAGAATAAAAGCTGGGGCTACATACTTTTGAACTTTTGAGAATTGAGGATCATAAGTGGCGGGGAAAATTTTAAGAGTATGCTTTGGATAAGAATAGAAATGTGTACCAATATACGTGGTAAACAATCTGGGAACTTTAAGCCTGATTTGGAATACAGGCAGTCCTTGATTTATGATAGTAATGGAGACTACCTGTCACAACTGTAAGTTGTTATGGTTGTAAAACAGGTCAGTCACACAACTGACCCAATTTCATGACCTTTTTTGCAGCAGCATTAAGCAATCACTGCTGTCATCAAGCAAAGCAATGGCTTGTTATAGGGACAGTTTTGCAGAAAGCTTGAAGTAAAGGCCATGTTTTTTTTGGGGGGAACCACATTGTGAAATGTGGTCACTCTGGGATGCTGCAAACAGCCTTAAAAGTTCAGTCATGTAACCACAGTCAGGGAGTATAACCATCTGAACTTTGAATCTGGATCCTAAGTAGACCTCCAGGTAGGTCTGTCATAACTTTGAATGATTGCTAAGTGACTAATCATAAGTCACTGTACAGCTTTCCAAATCAGAGATCTCATTCAGTTAAGATCAAACAGTTCAACAACTTTTGTGCTGTCCCGCTCACTCTCTCTCTCTCACACACACACAACAGTGATTTAGTGGGTTTATTAATATTCCCTAGCAATTCCCTTCGCCAAAACCCCAGAACTGTCCCAATTAAGTCCAGCCACAAGCAGACCAATGCTAGTCCACAGAGCAATGGCCAATGACTCCACAAGGCACTTGAAAATTTCCCAATCAAAATAAACCCATCAGGGGCAAAATTAAATCCACAGTACAAAAGCGATTGGGAGGCAAGAAAAGTTCAGAGTTCACAAATGCATGATTCAAGTCAAGGCATGGTGTCAATCCAAACCAAGGCAGGCATCACAACGACCAGAAAACACACAGTAGGAAATGAATACATTGTTCCCAGCATCACCTCCATCTGTCTGCTGTGCTAAATAGCCAGTTTTTGGTGCAGTCCATCAAGAAGGGCAAGGCTTTCTCCTCACAAGTAATCTGCTGACCTTCGCTGCTCCTGCCTTTTCTCTATGACACCTCAGGGCTGTCCTGCTGCAGCTGTGCTTCAGCCAAATCACTCTCAGATGGCTGCTTGGAGCCAATGACTAACTCCCTTCCTACAAAACTTACAGTTCAAAAAGTAACAGCACCCGAAGAAAGCAACATTAAGAGTGAAGATATTAAAGGCCTTTAAATACACAATGTTGAGGATTCAGCTAATCAAATAACTTCCTTCCTGACATACCAGGAGCTAGTTCATCCTCCCCCAAGCTGACATCTGAAGAAGTATCTGAGGAAGCTCCAGGGGAGTCATTACAAATAGAGAGCATTCCAACCTATTGCATTTGTGTGTGGTTTGCCAAATGCACAGTAGCAGATAGGAAAGCCCGGAGGATTATTGGCTGCCCTCTCCTCCCTCCTCTGGACGAACTGTACAGTTCCCATTGTCTTAGGAAAAATCAAAACATACTGAAAGACTCATCTCATCCTGGACATTCTTTTTTTGAACTATTACCATCTGGAAGATGGTACAGGATAATAAAAACAAAGACAAATAGGTTGAAAAATAGTTTTTATCCAAGAGTTGTAACCATATTAAGTACTACTGTATAGTGCAATATTGAAGTACAATATTAGAGACAGCGCAGTGGTGAACAGAATGTGAAGGATG
Organism: Vipera ursinii; assembly: GCF_947247035.1. Taxonomy (NCBI): domain Eukaryota; kingdom Metazoa; phylum Chordata; class Lepidosauria; order Squamata; family Viperidae; genus Vipera; species Vipera ursinii. The sequence goes on from NC_139513.1 coordinate 251,276,046, forward strand.
TGTGTATATAATGTATGTTCTTATTTGTGGTTTTTACTTATGTGAGGTGTGCACTGTGGACAGCATTTAATTCAATGTGAGTTCCACAATGGCAATAAAGATACTATATTCTATTTTCTATTTGCACAAAGACATCCTCTTTTGGCAAGAGCTAAAATCTTCAGACAGACAAAAACAGGGTTTCTTCCTATGGAGAAAAACAAAGTTAAGGAACTAAAACTAGATAAATTCTGGGAAAACTAAAAGTTTACAAATACCTGTAGAGTTCAGAGATACCCTTGAAGAAGGAATGTAAGAATGCAGGAACCATCAACTTAGCCTTGGGGAGGAAGAGAGGGTAAGAAAGAAATTCAAGATAATCCTTTCTTAATTGGAATGAGACAAAACAGAGGAAAACTCTGTCAGGCTCGCAAAATTCTGTTTATTATATCGTATAACCAGTGCTTTTTTTGTAAAAGAAAAAGGTGCCGGAACTCACACATTTCATACAACCCGCCTTGCCTACCCTAACAAGGTTCCATCCAAAAAAGGTGCTGGAACTCCGTTCTGGGCGTTCTATGATAAAAAAAAGCCCTGTGTATAACAGTCTGAAAAAATAGTGTTCCAGTAATCCTTGCTTTGTCTGTTACTTGGCTTCACCTACCTTTGACAGTACTCAAACCAAGGAAGTCCAGCCCCAAGGACAAGAAAAAGGAATTGAACAGTAGCACTGAATCCTTCTGTTAAATTCGCATGACATCCAGGATTCCACATACCTCTCTTGGAAATGTGAATATATTCCATTAAAATTGCACATGTGACCTGGTGATTCATTTGTAGCAGTCTATTAATATATACAGATCTCCATCTGATGCTGCAGTTAGTAACTGACAAACTAAGTAATGAAAGTAATTAATAATTCCCCTGAACAAAAACTATCATAATGTAATGCACCCTGACCAAAGAGGGACCATTAGATCCAAAACTTAAGTGTGGAAAAATAGCTGACTCTTTAGAATTAACAGAAGTGGCAAATCAGAAGAGTGTTTTAATATGTAGCTTATATTGATTTGTTTTCCCCAGTATGTATTTGATTGTCATTGGTTGTAGTTTGTTTTGTCTGGCTCCTAACCAGATCTAAGTTACAAAAATCTGGATGACCATTAGATGGCAGCAGAGATACACCTCAAATTCTATTTCCTTGCTACTATCTAATAAACATGCATCTTTTTAAGCCTAAATCTACAGTAGCAGTCTTCTGACTTGCCCATTTTTTGCCCAAATGAGGCTCATTTTAATGAAATTGTCATATGGGAACTTTCTATGAAAACTTGAATTTTTTTTTTAAAAAAGTTTCACAAAGAACAGTAAAGGAAAGAGAAAGTATCTCCCCAACAGAAAAAAAAAATGATAACAGAAGACAGCCACCAGCAAGTGTGGGGAAAAAAATAAATCATTAGGAGCCAACAGATGGGTTATCACTATGTATCCAACCTCTCTGTGGCTGTTATAGAATATGGCCCCAAACTATCTAACATTAGGGATTCATTAATTAAAAAGCAAGCCACAATTTTCTTCATTCCATCTTGTTGAAAATATGTACTCCCCTGGAGTGGTAGACAGATTAAGCATCAAGTCGATCAAGGGCAAAATGTAGTGTAGGTCAAAAAAAAGGTGGGAGAAGGAATACAAACATTGGAGTCTGCTGAGAAATTGGTACTGTCATAAGAATAATTTGGAGTTCCAACGCAACCCGGGGCTGCAGAAAAATAAATAAAAATGAGATCCACGCAGCTGTGAGGAAATAAGAAATACTTATTCCTAAAAGCAAAACAGTTTTCCTTTAGGGATAGGCTGCAGAGAAATGGGGTACAGCAGCAAATTCTTATGGGAGGGTTATCAAGGGTGTGTAAGTGTCTACACGCTGATTCTAGGGCTGTGGTGGCAACCCTATGGCATGTGTGTCACAGGTGGCACGCAGAGCCCTCTCTGTGGGCATGCACACCATCGCCCCAGTCCTAAGCTGAGTTTTATAAAACCTTTTTGCTTTAGGCCTCCACCACCATGTACAAAAAAAAGGTTCAATCAATCAATTTCAACTTCTCATGAAAAAAAAAAAGATCTCGCAAAGTTGGAATTGATTGATTGAACTTTTCAGTCCCACCCAGTCTGCCATTACCATCACAGCCATGCCCATCCAAAGGGCCATGCCAACCCAATTGGTCACACCCACCCAATGAGCCACACCCACCCAGTGGGCCACGCCCACCCAACACCCGATGATACATATGTGTGTTTTGGGTTGCAGTTTGAGCACTCGATCTCTAAAAGGTTTGCTATCACTGTACTAGGGTAACACTTCAGAGGGGTGTGTGTGTGCTTTTGTGTTTATGTAAATATGTAAATATGTATTCTTGTAATCATGCAGAACACCCTAACTTAACTCTGTTTGTGTTTGCAGACATCCTTTAATATGTGGATTAGGTCTGGGTAACTTATTTAGGGATTTGAGGAAGTTTGCTCATTTTAGTTGATTTAGTTTCAGCTTGACTATCAATTATCTCGTGAGAAACTGATCCTCAGACCATTGTGGATTCAGTTAATATTTTAAGGGAAGATGGAAACAGTATAAAGAATAAAATGTATTTAAATATAAAACTTCTCACAGTACTTTGCTTTCTACCACAATGAAAAAGCAAAGAAAGATTTCAAAGAGTTAATTTATTATTTTTTGAAGAGGTCCAATGGATTTATAAATCATTCAGTTTTATAAACAGAAGCTGTCTATTGCCCAGCCTGTAGTGGAAAGGGTTTTCAAAGTCTTATGAATAGCAGCCAAATAGAAAACTACTTCTAGGACTCCATGGAAATTTTTCTCCAAATATAATGGTTTCCTGGCCGGAAACCAGAAAACTACCACATGGTACTTGCAAACAGCTGCTTTCCTACCCAAGTGACATTTCATTTTTGAAATGAAACAAGAAATCTACAAAGAGCAGGCCCTGGTTTGAATGGGGTGGTGACACTCATGTACAAATGGATCTGTGGAGCTGCCGTACAACTGCTCTTTAGCCCCATGGAATAGAAAACAGCATCTGTGCTTCAATGCAAAGAGAACTTCTATTTTGATTTACTTGGTGTGCAGATATCTCATGATTTAAATACAGTGGATGAATTGCCATGTGGAAACACACAGTGTTTAGCAGCCTGTCTCAAATTGTTAACAGGCACTCTGGCATTTAGCCCTGGGTTTTTGGCCAGGCTGAATATATATACTGCTGGCATTTCTGATGCCTCACCAATATTCCATATATAATTTATTTTAAAACTTGACTTAATTGCTATGATGATGCATTCTGTATTTGCTGGATGATCTCTTCTTAAGAACCCAGCCTCAAGGACTTCACTTGGCTGCAGAATGATATTTATTGTTGTTATTAAATAAAATTTGTTCTCAAATAGGTCTAATTTGTAAATGGGTTTTAAATCTTTTTAAATTCAGGTTTGATTGGCTTTTTTAAGTGCTAATTAACAGAATGTATTCCAAAGCTGTTCTATTCTTGATGGGGAACTTAATAGGAAAAAAAACTGTCAGTCCAACTAGCTTGCTTCTGTTTTGCCAGGATTACTGTTTAATTTGCAATATTTTCCTTCTTATCCAGCTGGTCGTATTTGGTTATTTCACCATTCAAGTGCCTAAATGTACTTTTTTCTTTCCTGGATCCAAGCTCTCTATGGAAGAGGGATGTGCCAGCTGGAAGATTAAAAGGAACATTCAAAAATGGAAGCAAATAGATTAGCTGAATAAACAGTATACTGTAGGCGTCACTGGCCCAACAACCGTTTTTCAAAAGGGTTTGATTAAGTGAAATATCTTCTGTTTAAGAGCCTGTCTCCCAACAAATATTTGTCACGGTAATTTATGCAAAGAAAATTAGCATCTCAAGAAACGTCTTAACTAGATAGTGTTGGATATCCAGAACTTTTTAAAAAAAATTAAGCAAAGTAGTACCTATTTTTAATCGCTGTCCTACATCAGAAAATGATAACCACTGGCTGCATATTGTCCCTAGCATGCATTTGTGAATACACACCTTGGGTGGTTTCTAGTCATACCATTTATAATTTAGTTATAAAAAACTAACTTTTCATGGCACAATTTCCTATTGTTTATTTTTTATGTAAGTTGTTATAAAATAAGAATTAACAAGGGCATTCTCCCCCTTAATCTCCCGCAACATTGACAGAAAAGTTCAGCCTTATCTATATCAATGACATCTGTCATCATTCATGTCATGTTGTTGTTAGCTGCGAAGTCATGTCCGACCCATCGTGACCCTATGGACAATGTTCCTCCAGGCCTTCCTGTCCTCTACCATCTTCTGGAGTCCATTTAAGCTCACACCTACTGCTTCAGTGACTCCATCCAGCCACCTCATTCTCTGTCATCCCCTTCTTCTATTGCCCTCAATCTTTCCCATCATTAGGCTCTTCTCCAGTGAGTCCTTCCTTCTCATTAGGTGGCCAAAGTATCTGAGTTTTAGCTTCAGGATCTGGCCTTCTAAAGAGCAGTCAGGGTTGATCTCCTCTAGGACTGAACGGTTTGATCGCCTTACAGTCCAAGGGATTTCTTCCGGCAATCTTAATTCCAACTTTTGATTCATCAAGCCCTGCCTTTCTCATGATGTGCTCTGCATATAAGTTAAATAGGCAGGGCGACAGTATACAGCCAGACTCCTTTCCCAATTTTGAACCAATCAGTGGTTCCGTGTCCAGTTCTCACTGTTGCTTCTTGGCCCACATATAGGTTTCTCAAGAGACAAATAAGATGGTCTGGTACACCCATCTCTTTAAGAACTTGCCACAGTTTGTTATGATCCACACAATCAAAGGCTTTAGCATCGTCAATGAAGCAGAAGTAGATGTTTTTCTGGAACTGCATAGCTTTCTCCATGATCCAGCGTATGTTGGCAACTTGATCTCTAGTTCCTCTGCTTCTTTTTCTTTGGGATGGTTTTGGTTACTACCTCTTGTACAATGTTACCTCTGTCTATCAGATCTATTTCCTTAAATCTATTTGTCACCTCTACTGTATATTCAACAGGGATATGATTTAATTCATACATGAGTGGCCTAGTGCTTTTCCCTACTCTCTTCAGTTTAAGCCTAAACTTTGCAATGAGAAGCTCATGGTCTGAGCCACAGTCAGCTCCTGGTCTTGTTTTTACTGACTGTATAGAGCTTCTCCATCTTTGGCTGCAGAGCATATAGTCAATCTGATTTCTGTGTTGACCGTCTGGTGATGTCCATTTGTAGAGCCGTCTCTTGGGTTGTTGGAAAAGAGTGTTTGCTATGACCATCGTATTGTCTTGACAAAATTCTATCAGCCTGTGCCCTGCTTCATTTTGTACTCCAAGGCCAAACTTGCCTGTTATTCCACTTATCTTTTGGCTTCCTACTTTAGCATTCCAATCCCCCATGATGATAAGGACATCATTTTTGGGTGTTAGTTCTATAAGGTGCTGTAGGACTTCATAGAACCAGTCAATTTCATCCTCTTCAGCACTTGTTGTTTGGGCATAGACTTGGACTACTGTGATAATGAATGGTTTGCCTTGGATTCAAACTGAGATCATTCTGTCATTTTGAGGATTGTATCCCAGTATTGCTTTTCCTACTCTTTTATTGACTATGAAAGCTACTCCATTTCTTCTGAGGGATTCTTGCCTGCAGTATTATACCTGATGGTCATCAGAATTAAATTCACCCATTCCTGTCCATTTTAGTTCGCTGATACCTAAGATGTCGATGTTCAGTCTTGTCATCTCTTGTTTGATCATGTCCAGCTTTCCTTGATTCATGGATCTTACATTCCAGGTTCCTATGGAGAAAAAATCTTTACAGTATCGGACTTTCCTTTCACCACCAGACACATCCACAGCTGAGCTTCCTTTCGGCTTTGGCCCAGTCGCTTCATTCTTTCTGGCGCTACTAGTACTAGCCTTCTGCTCTTCCCCAGTAGCATATTGGACACCTTCCGACCTGAGGGGCTCATCTTCCAGCGTCATATCATTTTGCCTTTTGGTAGTGTCCATAGGGTTTCCATGGCAAAGATACTAGAGTGGGTTGCCATTTCCTTCTTCAGTGGATCACGTTTTGTCAGAACTCTCTGCTATGACCTTTCCTTCTTGGGTGGCCCTGCACGGCATACCTCATAGCTTCATTGAATTATGCAAGGCCCTTCGCCACAACAAGGCAGTAATCCATGAAGGGGATTCATGTCATAAAAGGATGCTATACTTGCATTCTGTCCCTCCTAGCAATAAAACTTAAAGACTTATTACAGTTCAATTGGTCCCACTGGCCCCATCACCTGTTTCGGTGTAATGTCTTCATAGTACCTACTAATTCCACCAGAGATAAAAAAAAATAAAACTTTATTTTTAAAAAGGGAAAACAAAATGTAACTACCCTTTTTAACTTTAAATATTAAAAATTCAAACATTCAGTGTTAGAAGAGACAAATTGCAGAGCTGTGCAGATTAGAGATAGCAACTTAAAATAAAACCATAAAAAGAAAAATGCATTTCTCCATGTGGACCATAGGATGTCAATGATATATCATAAATACCTAGATCTGTTAATTAATCTTTCAGTATGGCAGGTTGCCAGTATATGTATTCTTCATAAAGGCTATGAGGGAAGCTGAATTTCAAACAGTTTCTAAATTTGTACAGAGAAATTTTTTTAAAAACCCAATTAAATTTGATTTAGCATTGGACATGAAAGAAAGAAAAAAAACTAACACAGATTGCTACACTTTTAACTTTTCTTTGCCAAAAATAGCCATTTCATGAAAATAAAGTTCCTCTACTGCATTTCCTTCGATTTTGTCTAGCTTTCTTGAAAGATTGCACTTCAAACAGATGCTGCTGAGGAGAGAATATACCCAATTCTTATTGAATCTAGTAAACTTATTGAAAGATCTAGTAAACCTTTGAAGCTCAGCACTGAGGCAGATACACAGTCTTCTTTTAATAGCAGAACATTTTTCTTTGGTGCTGAGAAGATAATAACAAATAACAAAGAAGGCACTGAAAGAGAAACCAGTGAGTCTTCTTCTCAAATAACTTCTATTGAGCCTCAGCAGAAAGTTTGACTCACTCCCTCAGAAAATAGGAAATAAAAAATGATTTACAGAAAAAAAAACTACATTACTTCTGAAACTGCCCTAGTTCCGTGTGTGTGTGTGTGTGTGTGTGTGTGTGTGTGTGTGTGTGTGTGTGTATGTGCAGTGCTTTTTTTGTAAAAGAAAAAGGTTCCGGAACTCACACATATCATACAACCCCCCCTTGCCTACCCTACAAGGTTCCATCCAAAAAAGGTATATATATATATATATATATATGGATCTTTGGTTATTCGGGTTTTTCTCCGCGTAGAACTAAAGGTGTAGGGGTGACGTTTCGACGGAATCCCATCCGTCATCATCAGGCTGGTGGCTTCTGCTTCCTTCTGCTTCCTTCCTTGATTGACGCGTCTGTCAATCAAGGCGGGTTTCCAAATGGTTGGTAGGCGAGAGGTATCATCTCGTTTGTTTATGCTGTGGGGACGAGTCCCAACCACCAAGAATGATAGACCCAAAGTCATGACAACACCACATAACATCACCACCACACAACCATTCAAAAAGCAAATCCGAACCCACAATGATAACGAGGCACAACCACAAAACAGAAACCTAACTACAGCTGCAACATCAGCCACTTTAAACCCCTCCAAACCACACAATAAGCAAACTGACACCCACTATAAAAACATGGCACCACCACAAACACGAAGCCGAACAAAAGCAGCACAACTCACCAGCTCAGGTCTAAGGCTGGCAGCTGAGACCAGCCCATCCACTCAAAACACACCCCCACCCAATCAGAACACACCCACCATTCAAAACACACTCCCACCCAATCAGAACACACTTACTCCCCCACCCAATCAGAGCACACCTCCACCCACAGAACACACCCCCTCTGGCAGTTTAAAAAAGAGGAACAAACAGCCACATGCTTCTCCCAGAAGAAGGAAGCAGAAGCCACCAGCCTGATGATGACGGATGGGATTCCGTCGAAACGTCGCCCCTACACCTTTAGTTCTACGCGGAGAAAAACCCGAATAACCAAAGATCGATCCACATATGAACACCCGCGAAAACCTCAGAATATATATATATATATATATATATATATATATATATATATATATATATATATATATATATATATATATATATATATATATATATATATACCTTACATCAAAATGGAAATATTTTCAAATAGGAGCTTGGAAAGTAGCAGTCATCAGAGTACTAAAGCCTAAAGCAGCAGATATTTCATGTTGCAGTCATTGCTGATTGCTAAATAAAGTGCTTTGTTCCAGTCTTGCCTTATGTGGCATCATTCTACCAAATGTGCAGCAGCAGATGGTACATGGAGTCAGAAGAAATATTGAATATTAAAAAGCGAAGTGAAAAATGGACCAGCTACAGAGCACCGGAAATGGTGGATTTAGAGACTTTGAGCTCTGTTTCCTTAAAGGAGAATAGATCTTTAAAAATGAAAGGCATCATTAAAGAGTTATTTTCTTTTGGTGTTCAGATGAAGAATCAAGTTGAAGATAAGCTTACTAAATGAAATCTTTTCAAATTTTACATTCTGAAGGTCTCGTAGCTTTGAGGTGTTTAGTAGACAATTTTTGAAAGTGATCAGAATAGAAACTTTCAAACTTTGGGTCCTTTAAAAGGCTATACCTCAGTTGCAAGAAAGATGGCTTATCTCACCATCTCCCTGTACTCAAATCCAATTCTGCCTTCCTTGATTCCCATCATTTTAGTAGGAAACAATCCCAAAAGGGCCATGTTGTGAGGATGAATAGTAGTGTCGATGCATAAAATGCTTCAAGCATTGTAACAGCTATTGAAAACCTCATCCAGCTATTAGGTATTCTAGTAAGTGGGCTGGGCCTCCTAAATCATGCAGATTGCCCTAATAAGTAGCTTCTATTAAATGTCAGAATGACACAGTTAGTACAGCACAGTATATTAAATCAAAGACAAAGATAGAGAACTAAGATGGTGACAGAGTAGTTGCTTCCCTGCTGAGCAACTTATGATATTTTAGTTTGTTTCATAAGCACATTCTCTGCAAGAGATATTTTAAAACTGAAAACAAAAATTTAAAAATATCATAAAAGCTTCAGTTATGATATATCAAATGGGGAAGAACAAGAAACTCAACTGTACAAGCCCAGACACTACCTAAACCAACAAAGCAGCCCAAATTTTATAACCATATGATAGACAAGAAAACTGTAAGCAAAAATAACAAAATAAATCCTTTACATGCCATCCTAGTTTCTAACAGCCGTGATAAAATGAACTGAAATTTGGAAACAGAAATGGAAAAAAATAATGATTATTACAGCTGTTCTCTATTATGCATTTGAGAAATCAAAGTATCTGATTGAACCTCTGCTTTATTATCCCACATCTCTTGTGGAGGAAGAGCAAGTCAAACAAGCACCAAAGGAATTCACAAGAGGTTTTGCTGCCTGACAATGCTTATTAACTGCACAAACTGTAATTTCAATTTTTGAATATTTAAATCCTATAAACCCAAGGACAGACTCTTTGAAACAGCCTTTGAAACTTTGGAAAAAGTTATGCAGATAAGCTAGCAACTTTTTCAGTAACTCAAAACATTGGCACCAATTTTGTTCTATTTATGGGCAATCAAAGGAAACAAAATTGTTCAGAAGAACAAATTAAGATAAGAAAGGATAATCTAATACAAAGCAGAGCTTATAGGTCTTTCCACCAAAGCGATAAATCGAGAAAAGCACTGCACACTTCAAACAAATCAAGTTGCTTTAAGCATTACACTCAACAGATTTGACATTGGATGCTGTTCAACATTGGATGCGGAACAGCTATCATTCTATCACTTTGCTTACTTCTTCAATGCCAAAGTAATATGATTGATCCAAATACTGTTGAATAAGCTACCTGAAAGAAAGTGACTGGCACAAAGTCACCCTTCTGACTTTTATGCTTAAGGTGGCACTTGAACTTACCATCTGCCAATTTTTAGCCTGATGTCTACTTTCAGAGATAGAAAAAGACTCCCAGCCTCATGATAAATGATAAAAACCATAGCAACCCAGCAGCTTTAGTGTCCTTGACAAAACACTGATCAAATAAACATACAGGTAGTCCTTGACTTATGACCAATCAGCAACTCTCTTGAAATTACAGCACCACTGAATGAAGGGAGTCACAACTGTGCCTAAGGTTAAGCCGTTGAGCATCCCCATGGTCATGGGATCAAAATTTGGGTGCTTGACAGCCTGCCCACACTTACAACCACAGGAGGCACTGTAGCTTCTTCCATCCAGCTGACTCCCAATCCATCTATGCCTTCTGTACCCTGTCTCCGAATCGTGTGGCAAATCCAAAGCCACACGATTCACCCAACTTCTTTCCCCTCCCAGTTCTGCACCAGTCTTTTGCAGCCAGCTGCCATGGCCAAAGTAGAAGTGCCTTATTTCCTTTACTACCTCTTTTTCATTGTTTATTTGACTCCTTTCTGGATCCAGCTTCTCCCACAGCCATTTGCTGCACATAGATAAAGCCAGTGTTGCCTTGGAAAATATTTTTGTTCAGCACATCCACAGAAGCAACCAAGAGAAAGATTTCCTTTATTTCATTTATTCCCCCATTTTTTAAAATTAAACTCCTGGGAGATTATTTTTCTGTACTCTTCAGCCTTCCAGTGGCTCATCAAGGTAAGTCACTTACAGATTTTACCACACTCTTTCCAGGCACATGTAGCTGAGATTGGAGGGCGGAGGTAGTGAGTTAACTTCACCATCTAATGGTGGGAAGGGAGAAAGGTTAAGAAATCTGTCCCTCCCTCTAGCTTTTTTGCTGTTTCCTTTATTTATTTATTTTTTTAAAAATGTGTGTGTTCAGTTGGGGAAGGAGGAGAGAGAAAGATTTTAGGAAGCTCATCCCAGAGCAACTGCCTTTGCATATGGCGGGGCTTGTTTCCCCAAAGCCTAGAAAGAACAAGAAGAGGCCTGCAGTCTCCCAACTGCCAGCCAGTCAGGATAGAGGCCTAGTCCTGAAGTGTAGCTTCATTCTTCTGCCAAATGTCACCCCTGGATGTATCCGTAACCTGCCTGCTTCATGTCTTACAGAATCAGGGCTTCTCATGGCTAAATATTGTGGCCTTGTTTGGAAGACTGGAATGTGCATCCCTCATCTATCTGGGTTCTTCCTCCCCTGCTGGGCTATTTTTCTTTTGCTTTGTTTTTTCCCCCCTCTTTTTTCTTTTTTGTGAGGTACATAATAAATGTATATGTTAAAATTTTTCATAATATAGATTAGTTTATATTTTATAAAAACTATTTAGAGCCAGTATTTTAAGGTATAATCATATAGCCATAGTGCTATATGGCTATATTTAACCTTGATAAAGACATACAAAATTTGAAGCAGGCATTAGTTACATTGTATGGGTTAGGACGCTGAGCTTGTCGATCAGAAGGTCGGCAGTTTGGCAGGATGAATCCCGAGTGCTGTGTAACAGAGTGAGTGCCTGTTACTCGTCCCAGCTTCTGCCAACCTAGCAGTTCGAAAGCACGTAAAAATGCAAGCAGAAAAATAGGGACCACTACGGTGGGAAGGTAATAGTGTTCCGTGCGCCTTTGGCATCCAGTCATGCCGGCCACATGACCATGGAAGATGTCCTTGGACAAACGCTGGCTCTTCGGCTTTGAAACGGAGATGAGCACCGGCCCCTAGAGTCGGAAACAACTAGCACACATGTGCAGGGGAAACTTTACCTTTTTTATAGACAGGCAAGGGAACAGGGTTGAAGCATTTGTATCATCCAGTTTAGAGAAACAGGTTCCTATTGTGAGCTGAGTTGGTTAAAAGTCACAAACATGAAAAGGGAAAGATAAAAGTAAAACAGGAGAATTAGTAATTGTACAGCTGCAGTATCTAATAATTTTACGAGGCGGTCAGAAAACATGTGACCAGACTGGACCTATCAACTGGGTCTGATAAAGAAGAATGTGGCAAATTCTACGGGACAGGGTATAAAGGTTTATGCTGAACTAATCTTTGTTTGCAGGTAGAATGGTCCACCAGCCTTTGCAAACGCTTCAATAAAACTTGTTTTGTTTTCCAACACCCTTGGAGTTGAATTTTATTTCTCACATTTTGGTGCCAGTGTTGGAAATGCAACAATGGGTCAAAGCCACTGTTCCCTCAATCCCCATCTGTTCCTTCTCCCTCTTCTAGTTTCAAGGGACTAAAAAGTAGATTGAATCCCAGTCCCAGTAAATTTAGCTTTTCCCTTTTGCTACTTGTCTGTCCTCTTTTAGGATCCGGTTGGGTGCCAGACCTCATCTACTCCCCTGAGGCAAAACTACCCTCACACTCCTTACCTGGGATTCCATGCACTTAAGTACATGTATTTCTCAATTTACGACCACAACTAGGAGTGCTAGGATTGCAGTCATTGAGTGAAGCAATCATATGATGTCTTGCTTAACAACTGCTTCATTTAACAACTGCAATTCCTGAGTCCAAATGTGATCATAAATCTACCCGTACCGAGGAAATGCAAGAAAAATTGGCACTGATGAAGCAGAATTAATCAACTATTTTGAAGCCTTACCAAACTGTGAACAGGAAGAAATTTTGAGACGGTTGGATGAATTGAAATCAACACTGTTACTAATCTGAACAGCAGCCAAATATTTAATTGATGTGGTATCTTTCGACCTCTTGTCTAACAACAATTCTGCAGAAAATTATTATAAACTCTCTGAATTCTATAATCAAACAACTCTTCCAAAGAAAATAAATAAACAACCTACAACCTAGCAAGCCTAGCAAGCCCACGTCTAAAACAGTCTAAATTGATTTCATTTTGTTCACAATATAACAGAATGATAATCTACCTTTGGTTTTGGCCCTTTTTTGCTTCTAAGCCCCCAGATAAATAGAAAATACAATAATGCCGCTCTTTAAAATACTTGGGCATCACCTTTCATAAGTCCTTTTTATGGGAAGCACACTTATTTACTGTCTGGCAACTGCCCAGTATATAATGAGCAGTGATATTCTGACATTTTCTATGCTAAAGGAGGGCAATTGGCAATTACAAAAAAAAGAGACTCCTCTCCAGGACTGGATTAATATAACCAGTGCTTCAGTGAGAAGGACTTTAACATAACTTTGCCTACAGACCAGATGCCAAAGATATGGCATCCACATATCTCAAACAGGGATTTTCTAAGCTTCCTGTCAAACAGCGACTGTGTTCTTGTGATGTTGATCAAGTGGAGAGTGTTATGTCCTGCAATGCCCCATTTACAATAAAATCAGGGACAGATTATTAAAGGCAGGCAAATTTAAGTGTTACAGCCTTGAAAAATTGAACTGTCTTCTTGCAAAATTGTTCCGAACAGTTAGCAACCAGGTTGCTATTCTTGCTCTGCTGTCATTTAAACTTAGAAAGAAATACTTAAGTTCTTAGCTGTAACTTTGGCTTTATTTTGCTGTAATCTTTTTACATCTAATACTTATTTTATTACTTTATTAGACAGTCTGTGATCTGTTGGGCCATCCTTTCAGAGCTACAATATTTCTTTACCTAACATAGAAACAGAATGATCAGGGTACAATGCTATTTTTTTTAAAAAAAATAAAAATAAAGAAGACATCATTTTATTAAGAAGAAAGGTGTGTAACAAGACAAATATAGATGCTTTTCATTTAACAAAGGATACATTTGACTCAGGTTGACTCAGCCTTCCATCCTTCTGAGGTAGGTAAAATGAGGACCCAGATTGTTGGGGGCAATAAGCTGACTTTGTAAAAATACCGCTGGGGGGGGGGGCGAAAGCCCTAATAAGCAGGTATATACATACTATGAAGGCTATTGCTAAGCACATTGTGCTTTAGATTGTAAGCCGCCCTGAGTCTTCAGAGAAGGGTGGGATATAAATGGGATAAAAATATATATATATTTGTGGGGTGTCTGTCATTCTTTAAGAATACTCCAAAGTTTTCAATTCTTTTTCCTCAGTTTAAAGTGACCTAGAATACTGGCTTACTAGATAATCAGCACATTCTCCATGATTTGTCCTTGCAGTTTATGTATAGTGTATAGTGGGAGCAAAACATGACTGTACTGAGAATTGTATCTGCTGAAAAGGAACATCTTCATTTTCTGATATCAGTGGAACAACCTTTCTCCAGAAGCTGTGAATGCTCCAACACTGCAAGTTTTTAAGAAGAGACTGGACAGACATTTTTCTGAAATGGTATAGGGTTTCCTGCCTGAGTAGGGGGTTGGACTAGATGACCTCCAAGGTCCCTTCCAACTGTATTGTGATGATGATGATGATGATGCACTTCTTGGAATCATGACAATGATTTCTTCCATGATCATCTGCATTCATTTGCAAGTTCCTCATTAAAATGATGGTAAATCCTATCTTCAATTCCAGCTTATGTGGTGGCCATTCAACTGAATCAAGGAATTCTGTTTTTTTAAAAAAGAGGAACATTAACTACTTTATCAACAGAATTGAAGGAGCAATATCCTTTCATTTAAAGGAATCATCTAATGCAGACATGTCAAACTCGCAACGTCACGTGACGTCGTGCGACGTATCAGAAATTTTTCCCATTGCCGGCAATGGGATGGGCGCGGTTTCTCCATGATGCTCCGGCCCACGGGCCGGCAGTTTGACACCCCTGATCTAATGCATGTGGAACTTATTTTTCATATCATTTCATCAAGAGGATGGAGGATGGAGCACTATGTATGAGTTTTGAATTCCTGAACAAAAATGGGATGTAGATACAGATGCAGAGAAGGAGCACATAAAGTAATAAAAACTATCAAGGCCTTTCTTCATGGGCCTTAAAGTTGTTGCTTCTTTAAAACCCACATGATCAGTTAATTTCTTGCTGCTGGGTGAAATTTGTGTGTGTGAGGGACTGCAAATGTTGAAAATGAAGCTCCTATGAGTTCAGCAACAATCCAGCAATGTAGCAGCAGCCAGTAGCATTGAAACAACGACAGCTCCCTCAAATTTCAATGTCAAAGGAGTTATTGGCCATGGATTTTGGGCACATTCTGTATGTTAATCATTAGAGCTACCTTGGCTCAAAAATTGTTGCCCTGTGATGCACTCTTTTGCCTAGATAAAAAAAGTCATGACTAGAGTTTTAGTAGTATATGAATTTTATAATTTCACTATGTTGTTGTTATTTTATTGTATTTTTAGTATTCCATATGTTATAACTTGTGGTTCCAACAATAAACTTATTTACATAGTTACTTACTTAATTAGTAGCTTCTATTAAATAAGTCAGAATGACTCAGTAATCACAGCATTGTATATTAAACCCAAGACAAAGATCTTTGGCTTTTGATTTAATGAGCTAATAGATTACAACTCTTTTTTTGCTTGTGGTATGCTTTGTTTTTAAATTCTCAAAGAACTGAAACAAATATATGTAAAATAAAAATGTAATCCAGGAAATATTTTCTCCCAAAAGATCCATTTACCATACAACAATCGTGTAAGAAATTTCTCATAAAATAATGCATGGCCTGCTTGAGAGTTTGCATATAATAATCCATACTTGTAAACATTACAGACAATCCATTTTTTGTATATATATTTTATTAGAATTTTTTAACATAACATAAATCATTCAGTAATTTGTAAACAGTATGTTGTCATGAGCTTTATAAAACTAATAGATTAATAGAAGCAAAGAGTCCAACTACAAGTTAATATGTTAATTTATAAGAATAAAATCATATTCAAATACAGAGAAACAGGGGTTTGGTAATTGTTCCTGGACTGTACATGCAAGATTTCAGGTAGAAATACCGGTAAGGACTTCCCAACTAGTGTAATATTGTTGAATATTCATATCTATGATTTTGCAGTTTTTATTTCCAAGCATGCTTCTGTATCATGCAAACACCTCAAAGACATTATCAGAAAAGAAATCCAATTGCAGTGTGCAACCCAGTGTTTTCATAACCACCAAGCAGCTTTGAGGTGATAGAGTATCAGAGAAGCGGTAGAGAGCATGCTGGGAGCAATTAAGAGTATGACTTAGGATAAATTTGTTTTGCATTTGGCCATGACAATAGTGATCAAATATATCTATTGGCTATTAGAGACCTGTATCCTATTATGTTTTGATTGATGGACTATAATTTGTTCTTTCTCTAAGAGCTTAATCTTCCTCCCCACTCTTTCGTAAGTTTTTAGCAATTGTAAACTGCCCAAAGTCAGTTAAAGTTCAGCAGCATCTTCTTAGTTCTTTTCTGAATTTCAAAGTGTGTTAGTAGAATATAGAGTCATTGTCTTAAACTGTGATATGTAAGACTCAGAGAACTCTAAGAATCAGTTAATCAGAACAAGTGGGACACAGTAATTGAATGTGAAAGAAGATTTTTCTACTTATCCATACATTTTTCTCTGTCATTAAAAATTTTTACAGCCCAATATTGCTGATACCCCTCCAACCAAGAACAGTATCCTTTGTATCTTATAAGCCTTTTATATGACTAAAACTTTGAAGGTTGCAGTTTCCTTTCCTCAAAATAAAGAACAGAACAATTATTGATGCAAAAAATGAGGGTATTATAATAGTGTATAATACAAAAAGTTTGTAAATGATGTAGTCAAAGAGAATAAGTAGTGGTTACACTTAAAAGACAGATTTAATGCAGAACTAATTTAATGGTTAAATTATAATTTCAGAAATGGATGAAAAAGAATATTTTGGATATTTGTGTGGGAAAAGATACTGGAACTTTGTACTGGAAAGACTGGAACTGCTACTCTAATAAATGCTGCAAACAATAGCATGCAAGGAAATTGATGAAAGGAAATCACTGCTGATGTGAAAATGTTGAACATAGTCAAGTTTTTGCTGTAGATAAATTTAGGAGATACATAAGCATGCTTATGGAGCCATTGAATCTAACCAACAGAAGAAGCTTATCATCAAACACCTTAACCCTAAACAAAAAAAAATGTAGCAGAGAAAATCAGTGCAGCTTTGTGCCAAGCAGGTTATTTCCAGATGAGGTTGGATGAAATTGATAAAATCTTCAGAGAGAGGTGAAAGGTTTTAAAAACAAAACGTAATGTATAAATCAATGTTTGGATGTGGTGGTGAAAACAAGAATGGTTTGCCTGGACAGAAAACTATGGCAAGACACCTGTGAATATTATAGGTGTCAAGAATGAAACTTTGGCAGCTACATGCCTCTGTGTTTCAACTTGCCTTTAGAGTAAGAGGGGGAAAATGTTACTTTTGAGTGGGTTAGAGGGAGAAACGAAACTTGATTCCACTGAAGACCATGAGAGCATGAAACCTTTTCAAGGACAACATAACAGGTGTGGATTTGAAGGAGATGGTTCCCATAACAAAGTGAACTTGTTTATATGGACTACATAAAATGCTGATGGTTTGGCTGGAAAAGATATTGTTTAAGTCTATGAATTGGTGTTGGAACCTCAGAGTTAGTTTTGCTTCAACATTACCATGCAGTGTATTCAATAAACAGTAAGATTTCAGAAAGGGAATGAACCTGGAGTTTTATTTGGATTCTAAAGCTGGGTGTTGACAGTGGCTTTAAACTAGACTTTTCTTTTTCTTATTGCAGGCCTTTAGCTTCTTTAGTATACAATTTCTTATTCTTTTTTTGCACTTTGCTTAATGTTGCTTATCTTATAGCATGATGGGATGTATGCATAGGCATGTGTCTACAAGAAAAATAATAAAATAATGCCAGATGATGGCTACACTGTTAGCCGCTATTGAATTACTTCTCTGTTAAAAAAAAGAAAAGGCTCAAATATTGGGAACATTGGATATATGATTTAGGAGGCCACATATCATATTTTAGCTGTTTATTTGAAAATGCTGTCTGTTTTAAGAGAAGTTAACTCCAATATAATTTAAAGTAAAAAAAAGAAACTTGTGAAGAAAAAGTTAAGCCTTGTTATTGTTCAGAAAGAATGAGCATTTGAACAACAAACAGAAATATATTTTTCCCAATTCATTTTTTCTGATACAGTGATGATGGTGGGAGATTTACATATGCATTAATTATTCTAAACTTGCAGTCGTATTATTATCCATATTTTATTTACCTTGTTCAGCAGAAGAATGGTTTATACAGTTATTTAACATTTCATTTCTCCCTTTCGGAGCTTTGAGAGGTATCTTTTTGAGATACTTAAGGAACAGAGTTTTATTGTTATATGAATTCTGTACATTTTAAAAACAATTAAGTAGCTAGTTTTAACAATGGTCAGGAATTAACCACAAGTGTGTCACAATCACAATGTTTTCACGTTGCAGTAGGAAAGTGACATTTCTTATGTCTTCTGAGGAGAATAGAGTGGTATCTCAAGTCAAGGCCATTTAGGCTTGTAAAAAAAAATCTTCTTGTTGTTCATTTGCCAAACAATGTCAGACTCTTTGTAATCCCATGGACCAAAACATGCCAGGCTGCCTGTCTCCCAGAGTTTGCCCAGATCCATATTCATTATGTTGATGTTGATGACAATATTGAATTATAAAGAGTATAACTATAAAATTGTGGCAAAATACAGTAAGGGTGCAGTCGACTACTAGTGCTTTTGCCATATTGCTATTATTGACAATATTGGCATAAGTTGAGTAATAATTAGCTTTTTTCATTCTATTAGAAGTAGTTAAAGTTTCCCCAATTGCCTTCTGTTTCTTATCTGATGAAGTAGGCAAAAATGGGAGCTCTTCTGCAGTTGCTGGGGAAGTCCTGAAGGCTATTTCTTTCCTTCTTAATCTGTTAAAAATATAAGCTTACTCAAAACATTTTAGAATTCTAAGGTCTTGTAATGCACAGAGCTTGTAAATTATGTATGAATTATTAATTTCTTTATGCATTTCAACATTTCCTATTTTGTCTCATGGCTAAAATTCAAAAGAAAAAAATATGAATAAGCTAGAGGGAAAAAGTTCTACTGTGGTAACCAAGAAATGTATTAAAATCAAAGTATTTGGAAAATCAAGAGCATGTAACTTCTCATGGAGATTGTCAGAGTTTAACAAAAGTAAGCTTCTTAGAGAGATCTATTCTTAAGTTTTGAAAAAAATTACACGTTTCTCTTCAGAAATCAATCACACTGAACTCTGTGAGTTTACTTCTCAGGTAACCATGTAAAAGTGCCCTTGTTTAGATTCTTCTGCATCCTTACATATAAAATTCTATTTGATTTATTTTTAGGTTTGGAAAGTGCTTAGTTGCAATTCAATGATGTTACAAGGATTACAAATGTTTTGCTATGTATTCTTGTATTGCATTATTTCAAGGATCACTTTGCTCAATCAGACTGCAGAAGAAATGATAAGTTGTTTTTCTGTCACGGCAAGCCATTGCTTAATCTATGTTTGGCTCACGACTACAGATGCTAGCAAATATATCCCAAGCCAATTACTGTTAAGGAGTGGCCGGCCCATCAATACTCTTGAGAAGAGGAATCCAGTTGGATATGACTGTTACAAAATTAGTAAAAGCCTTTTTTTCCTAAATATTATTTTTGTTTTATGCCTTTTCTTTCTATTCTTCTTATAATTCTTTTCAGAAAGCAGGATGCTCTTTTTTGGGGGGTGGGGGGAGAGGTGTAAGTAAAGGCATTTGGGCCTTTGCACTTTGTGCTAAACTGACTTTCAGGCTATTTATATAAGTCTTGGTGCAATACTTGTTTGGGCTACATTCATATTTACTAGCTGGACATTAATTCACTAATGAAGCTTTTTTTCCCCTTACCTTTTCCACTGAGAGTGACAGAGAATTTGGTCAGAATAAACCAGAATTTATCCATTCAGAGAAAGATTTACCACAAATCCAAAGAAAGATATTTCCATCTGAAACTGTAGCCATTAAAATATTCTTTTGCTATTTGATACACCTATTCTTGGACAGCCAAGCATGGTGTTTGAGTAAAGAGTCCCATAGGTACATCATGGAAAAGAATTCTTAAAGACAGATGATCCTGAACTTGCCTTGATTTGCATTTAGTTTCAGCTAATCCCAAAAAAGTGTCCAGACATTTTTTTTAAAAAATAGGTTTGACAGAAGTCACTGAGGAACAATCACTAACTGAGCAAGAATGTGTGAAAAGCCTTCAGTTCAAGATATCATCTCTTTGTCATGGTTCCGATAGACATGTCAAACAAAAGGCCCAGGGGCCAGATCCGGCCCACAAAGTGATTTCATGTGGCTGCCAAAGCCATCCTGGAAGCAGTGAGGGAACGGCCCCCACTGCCTTGGCCCTGGCCCAGAGACCCTCCTTCTGCCAGAGACCCTCAGATCTGTCCCACTCCTGCCCAGGCCCCCATTGGTACCCTTGATGTGAACGATGTAGAGCTGGCCATGCCCACCCAGTAGGCCATATGCACTCTAGCCACACCCACCCAGTAGGCCACGCCCACCCTGGCCATACCCACCCGGCCCCTTGAGGGCAACTGCAATGCTGATGCGGCCCTCAATGAAATTGAGTTTGACACCCCTGCGATAGATGAAACCAAGCAAAAGATCTTCAAGGCAAGGAAGTCTTCCTTTAAGAACATTTTATTCAGGAAACAAAGTATCGGCACTTACATAGTTGAACCCAAGAATTCCCTCCCCCCAGATACAGAGTAACAAGTTGCAATTCCCACCCCACAAAAGCTGTAATAAATCACATTCCCCAATTAGTACAAAATCCAGGCTTTTCTCTCCGGCTCCACAAAAAGGTAATATTTACTACTTCAGTATAACTTTATTTCTTTACACCTTGAGGAAATATTAGACTTTATGACAGACAGGGAAGTAGAAAAAATTTTCCCCAGAGAAAGCAATGACAAATCACTTTTATGTTGTTGCAAAGAAAACTCCTTGGTTGTACAGCTTATGTTGGAATTGTTTTTATTTCTTTGCATTAGAGAGAAATTGCAGTGTTGTTCTCTAGATTCATCTCAACTGTGTATATATGTAACAGTCTTGCCTTGATAGTATAGTGTACATTAATGTTTCTACCACTATGTCCACAGTGCAAACTTTTAGCCATTCTAGAAGATCTATTTATGGAATTTATACAGGAGGGTCAGAAGAATAATGTTGCTTGGATGTTACCAATATTTAATGCTGGACAAGGAAGCCTGATTTAAAGATAGCAAAATCATTTCAGAGCCAGTTTGCTATAACAATTAAAGCATCAGACTAGGAAAAAAAGGAAATTTTGAGTTCTAGTCCCCCCTTAAGCATGAAGTCAGCTGGGTATCCTTGGGCCACTTATTGTCTCTCAGCTCTAAGAAGGAGGCAATGACAAACCACTTCAGAAATCTTGCCAAAAAAGTTTCAGGTTGCAGGGATTTGTCTAGGCAGTTGCCAGGAAGTCATCTCTTACTTGAAGGGATTTAAAAGGCACAATAAATGGGATTTAAAAGGCACAACAAACAAACAAACAAACAAATAGCCCTTTTTTTCTTTCTTCCCACCCTCCCTCCCTCTCTTCCTTTTTTTGTCTTTCTCTTTCCAATCTCATTTTCTTTACTCTTGATAGCTGCATTCTCATTTTCTTTCCCATAAAGTATAACCTGCCCATAAAGAGCAAACCTTCATACTATTTAAATTCCATTTCATTAATAGCCCTTTTAATTGATGTCCTCCCTCTTTCCCCCCCCCAAATTTCCAACTATTTTAGCATCTGAATTGCTTTAACTAACCTCATACAAATTTCTAAGGTCTCAAGGCACCCTCATACAATGATTGCTCATATGTTTAAAATTCCAGCCAAATTTTATTCATATATAGCAATAGCACTTAGACTTATATACTGCTTTAAAGCGCTCTCTAAGCAGTTAGACTTACAGAGTCAGCATATTGCCCCCAACAATCTGGGTCCTCATTTTGCTGATCTTGGACAGATAAAAGGCTGAGTCAACCTTGAACCCATTGGAGGGAAAGAGGAGGAGAAGGGAGAAACGGGAGGGGAGTGGTGAGGGAAAGAGGAGAGGAGAGGAAGAAGAGGGAAGTAGGAAAGAAAGGAGAAAGGGAGAAAGAAAGTAGAGAAGGGGGAAGAGAGAGAAGGAGGGTGGATACAGTGAAAGGGGAAATGGACGAGCAGCACTCAAACTTACATGTATGTATTTATGTATGGCGATATATAATACCTACAGCATTACTGACATAACAGATGTTAAATACTTGAAAAAATGTTTAAACAGTATTTCATTGGTTAGCTTGTGGTATATTAAAGGAACTGTGAAAAAACAAAAAACATACCTTGAACCGGTGAGAATCTAACTGCTGACACTTGATAGAGTTAGCCTGCAATAGTAAATTCTAATCACCGCAGCAACAGAGGTCTTATGTACTTAGCTTTCTATTCTTTTTTTTAATGTTATCGTACTTATGTTTCATCCCTCATGCTCATAAAGTATATAAAGTAATTAATCCCAAAGTAAAATGTAATTGTTAATTTTTCTCCAATTAAAGTTCCTTGTTTGATCATTTATTATTTATTATTTAATTTTTTACCTCACTTTCCATTCAAAGATATTCAGAGTTAATATAAAATAAAAGAGAGAAAAAAATAATGTAAAAGAATTGAAAGTAATCATATCATATATCATAATATCACCATATCTCATCTCATATTATCATATCATATCACATTAACCACAGCTCCGGTTGTCATTATTGCATCTCAAACAGCCTGCCCAAAGAAAAAGGAATTAAGCAATCAAGCAATAAAAGAGCATTTGCCTTAATGAAGCATTAGTAGTTCAGCAATGATGAGCGTATAGATTTTGGTTTTATGTTTTAGCATTGACAGCTATCTGACAGGAACTGTAACGAATGCTGACAGACAACATAATTTTGAATCCATATTACCATGCCCTTCTAAAACCAATTGATTGATTATTTCTCTGGGTTAAATATCATTGAAGAGGAGGGAATTAGTGTCACTATCAATGAGAGATGGACAAATGTGCATAATCAGTTACAGAGAAAGAATCTGATACAGTTGCAGAATCTGATACATATATCTACTGAAAACACTATAAAATAATCAGAGTTTAGTGAAGCCAAAGAATTTTACAGCTAGATGTAAAACTACAAACCATAAACTTTGTCTCATGGGTGACAGATTGTACTGGAGAAAAAGTTTGTTTGGGAGGTTGAAATAGTCAGAAAGCCAAGAGATAGATGAATGGACATTCTCAAATTCAATCAAGTCTTCATTTAAGAATTCATTTTTGTGGTCAGAGATGATTACATAATCTCTCTCTCTCTCTCTCTCTCTCTCTCTCTCTCTCTCTCTCTCTCTCTCTCACACACACACACACACACACACACACACACACACCCACACACACACAAAGATCCAGTGACTGGAGTGTGAAGAATCTAGACAATACATGATATTTTTGCTTGACACTGCAGATAATGCCATTAAAAATATATGTGGAAGAATTGAAGGATACACAAATTATTTGGATAACAAGCTTTTTGCAATATCAATGAGCATAAATATTCTGCATGTAAAAGCTGTACAGAACCAGAACACAGGAAAGTTTTTAGCAGACCACTTGCTGTTCCTCTTGAAATCAATCCAGCATACTCCTGGGAAAAATGTGGGTGCATGAAATAATTATTCAAAAGAGAAAATATCAGAACTTCAGTTGGCAATCCTACTCTTCTCCATACAGTAGAATTCGAATCTACCTTGTTATAAATCACTCTATATGAAAATAATATGAATCATTTCTTAGCCAAATTTGAATCCTTTCATGCCAGCCTATTTGTTTATCAAAGCAGGAGCCAACTTACTGCAGGAAACACCGAACTTCCTGCAGTGGTGAGAATTGGACACTAATAGTTTTGGGATCTTCTTGAACTCTATAATTCGATGAATGTGATTGCTGTCCTCAGAACTATCTGGAGCATATTATAACAGGCCGACGGCTCTTCAAAGCTTTAAAAAACTCTGAATGTATGTATTTATTTTTCATCATTCCCCCCCACCTTTCCATGGCTATGTGGGCATCTCTTGCAAACAGAAGAGTGTATGAATGCTTCCTTTCCTTGCTTCTGTTTCAGCTTTTACCATTACATTACCTTCAGGTGTATCTGCCTGTCTGGTATAGTCCAGCTAAATGTGTGCTTTATCAATTAGAATGTCAGCTTGCAGCATCCAAAACTGTCTACTATCAAAATTCCTGTCTTCTAGAATGATCTCTCCCCCCCACCCGAGATTTGTGTGGCTCCTACTCTTATGCTGGAAATTTTTGAATTTTTGGGACAGAGTTTGGTTTTGCTTTGCATTGTTTGATATTAGTTTGATGAGGTGGTACATTGTAGTTTGCTGTTCTAGATTTTTGTATTTTATTTTAATAAGTTGGCTTTTAGTTGTAAGCCATTTTAATAAGTTGGCTTTTAGTTGTAAGGAGGAGGAGGAGGAGGAGGAGGAAGAAAACCCAAGGAACCATTTCTTTCCTTACATCGGATAAACCTGCTGAATTCTTCCTTGGATTCTTTATGAAGAGCAAATAGGCAGGCTAGGATGCCAGCCTGGATGAAAATATGAATGCAGGGCCCAGGAAAACTGGATGCTTTTCCACAGCAGAGAATCACTCTACTGCTGTTGCATGCAAAAGTCATCAATTTTTCTCCAACACCAAGAGACCTCTGATGTCCAACCTGACCTTCTGGCAACTTGTAGGACTATATAAACCATTGTATACTTGGGGGTCCATATGCCATCACCTATTTGTGTATCTGGAAGCAGATCTAGAGGAGATCAGTTTGTGCAGGCAAGTGCCTCATTTATAAGTTTGCTTTTGCTAAATCAAGCAGCTTCACACCTTACAAATATATCAATGTCTAAATGATCAAAAAGCCAATGCGTTCAGGACAACTATTTATGCTATTAAAAGAAGAAAATAATATCTAGCAGAGCAAAGTTTTAGCTTTATTAGAAAGGTAGCTATTTTAACAGCCTGTCCTCTCCCAGAGGGACAAGCGTGCATCAAGGAGGCAATATAGATTTCCTGATTCCTGATGAAACGCAAGAAAATGATAGATGAAATGACAAAAACAATTAGATTCCGCTGTAACTTCTGGGACTCTCTAAGTCAAAAGGATATGCACACAGACATACACACACACAAACACATGCAGAGCAGTGCTGCTCTAACAACATCTTAATCTTTGTTTCTCACCATTAAATCTTAACTGCCTATATGCCAGCTTGAAAGTCAAGGTCCATTGATGGAAACATTCTGAGAAATATATGTGACTATCCAACTCTATATGGTTCAAACTATACTATATAGTTTGGTCTAGTGGTAAGGCATCAGGCTAAAAAGTGGGAGATTGTAAGTTCAAGTCCTGCCTTAGCCATGAAAGCCAGTTGGTTGACTTTGGTCCAGTTAATCTTTCACACAGGGTTGTTGTTGTAGGGAATATAGCAAAAGGAAAGTGTGTTGGATGTGTTCACTGCCTTGAATTATTTGTAAACAAAATAATAATAAAGCTGGGATGCACACACCCACACCCACACACCCCTCTATGCCTTATAGACAGACATGAATTGGAGAAATACATGAGCTTGACACTTCAGTGTGAAGGTAACAGCATTCATGTGCCTTGGCATATAGGCATCATGGCCACATGTTGGAAATGTCTTTGGTCAATGCTGGTTCTCTCAACTAAGGAATGGAGATGAACATTTCCCCATAGAGCTGGGCATGACCAGACAAGGGAAACACTTTTATTCATACAAAACAGATATGTAGATACTTTCCCTATATTCACTTGTTATTTACTTAGTATATTAATACCAACTTTTCTAGTTTGCATTTGGGATGCAACCAATTCAATAATTGCTTAAAATAAGAAGCAGAGAGACAAGATAGGGAAGATTGGGGGGGGGAAGAGTCCCACAATGCAGGATTTAAAAAGAAAAATCTACTTATGCCTACTTTCTTTGTAAATCCAGACACATGAACAAAATACACTAAATGTTATTTTAAAAAGAAAATTATAGAAAAGATCTAATTTAGCCTGTATGGAATTTTGCAGGTTAAAAAAAAACGTTTTCGTTTACAAAATGAAAAGTCTTAACATTCCATTTTAAGCCATAGTATTTCATAAGAATATGTTGAAATCCATTTCAAATGATGAAACTACTTCAGAAGATCAAGCCTGACACTTTGCACGGTAATGGAGAAAGAACTTTGAATCTTCTTCAAAGTTTTGTACTGTTAGTCCACAAATGCATTTCTTCATAATAATTCCTGCAGTTCTAAAGCAGAGCGGTGGAAGTGCTTTTTCCTGCTAAGGTGAAAAACAAAATGATGATCAGAAGGACACCACCAGTCATTGAATAAAACCCAAAGTGAAAACTTGTTAATAGCTCTTAACCATCCCATATTATTATATCAGTGGTTTTCTGAAAACCATAAATTTTGGAAAAATAAAAGGAGGTGGGGTGGGAAAAGATATTTTTTTTAAAAAAAATACTGGCATACTTGCCTGAAAATCTGACAACAACCACCAAAATTCCACATGTAAAAGGCATCCAAGAAAATGGCACCAATATCTGAGAATCTCCCTCAATTCTAATGCTCTGGCAATGTACCATGGAGAGCTCAATGGCTGTCACTTCAGCACTAATATATAGGAAAGCTGGAAGGTAAGATATAAATTGATTAAAAAAAACCAAATTAAATAAATCTAAGTAGCCTGTGAAAAGTAGGTGGATTGTTAGCATCTATTGGACAATGTGGGGAAAATGTTCCTAATGCTACCTGCTATATTTCCAACTGTTCTGCAAAAAGTCTCACCGTGTGCAAGTAGTTCTTCAGTGACCTGGATGTGCAGATTCATAATGTTAAGTTTCCTGGTCATGCTAAAATGAATAGCTGAACTAAAGACTTGGAACAGAACTTTATATGCAAAGCAAAATGAGAATGGGAACTGAAGAGACAACAGGGAGCAATTAAATTACCTTATAAATCACTGGTTTGTAACTGATCCAAAGAAATGTCTAATGAAGTTAACTACATTTATTAAGTACCATTAACTACTTAGTAGTATTAGGAAAACTTGCTGTAGGTAAATTTGTCTGATATGCATAATTCCCTGGCTTCATGATATATGCTTAATTTGGTTCTGAATTAACCCATTTTTCAAGCTTAAATTACACAATGAATCATAAACTAACTAGAGTTCAAGTGACCAACCACAGGAAAGTCTGTAGCAGAAATTCTTCACCTGATGACATTGCTTCTTTTAGAAACAGAATGTTAAGCCAAACTTACTTGATTTACATTGTGTTTTAACATTCTATGGATAGAGGAGTTCTATATTAAAGTAGTAGAGCAATTATCAATTAACTGGAAATATGAAGTGCCGAAGGAAGGTCTAAAAATAAGTAATAAATAACTGAACACTTAAATGTTTTAAAGTGAATATGGTAAGTATATTTTCAGCTAAGCTGACACACAGTATATGAATGTCATTCAGAACTTTTTTTTCTCTAATGGCTACCAAGTAAATTCAGTTTTGTAACATTTCAATAGCAACTTTTATTTTCTGTTTTGTTTTTTTTTAATAGGAATAAGCTTTCATTCTGATTGAAATGTTCTTCACCCTTTCATTCATTTGAAAAAGTCAAAGACACCACATCTCAAACATTATAATCTTGGGAACATGATGCATGTTGGTGGAGAAGTGGGCTAATGCCTCCTTAAGTAACACCAGCTGCCTGCAATTAGTGCAGGTTCGAGTCCCACCAGGCTCAAGGTTGACTCAGCCTTCCATCCTTCCGAGGTAGGTAAAATGAGGACCCAGATTGTTGGGGGCAATTAAGCTGACTTTGTAATAATGCCGCTTGGGGGGGCGAAAGCCCTAATAAGCAGGCATATACATAGAATGAAGGCTATTGCTAAGCTTGTAAGCCGCCCTGAGTCTTCAGAGAAGGGCGGGATATAAATGGAATTAAAATAAATAAATAAATAAAAAAATGTGCACAACACTCATTGATAAAAACTCAGGTAAATTGCAGTAGTCTTCAGTATTCCCAAGAGGAATAAACTCTCTCCACAACCCTCTCCAAGCTGTCACACTGGCAGCCATACTCTCAAACCTCGTCCGGAGAGCAGGCGCGACACATACTTTCTTTGATTAATTAAGCCTATTACCAAAGGAAATTGCTCAATTGTTCATTCAACTGTGTGTGAAAGAAATTTCAACCAGTTCCTCTAAGAAAAAACAAAGTGTTTATTTTGTGCTACAAATATAAATGATTTGTTTGCATTCATTACAGTCTGAAAGTTAAGTATTATTTTATAAGAAGGAACATACTAAGCTCGTCATAAGACTGCAAATCATTGTTTTTAGAAAACAAGAAAGAGCTTGCACTTCAGGTGATAATATGCCTGGATGTTTTCAGTATTCTCCTCTGGCGTCCCCTCAGGCTGTGTCAAAAAAGTCAAGATGGAGGCCATGGTGATGTGATTGAAGCTTTGGCCTTTTTATGTTTTGCAATATAACATCACGATCACCATCTTCACTTTTTTTACCATAGCCTGAGGGCACACCTGAGTTTCCTTACATCGGCAATTTAGCAGACACCAAAATAGTTCCTAATAACAGAAAAAAGAACCTGTAATCCAGGATCTGAAATACAGAAATACACTGATGAGTTTGAAAAATTCTAGGCTTTCTGAATGACTTAGAAGTTCAATGCTATCCTTGAACTTAGCCCAAAGTCTTTGCCAGGAGACAGTCACAAGCAAAATTATAGGCAAGCTGCTCAGTTCAGAATACAGAATAATACAGAATAATACATTTGGAAGATACTTTGGAGGTCATCTAGTCAACCCCCTGCTCAAGCAGGAGACTGACCAGTCAAGTGGTTGACCAGTCTTTTCTTAAAAAGCTAAAGTGATGAACCACCTACAACTGCCTCCAACTTTTGGGGCATCAGTTCTATGGACAGAGGTTTTTCCATGGAATGGAGGGGGCATGGTTTCATATGCTGCCCACATCCTGCAGATGGGGCTTCACTTGTTTGCACAGAGCTGTTTTTGGCATGTTGCAAACCAGTGCCAGTCCACAGATAGGGGGTTGGGAACCCGTGATCTACAACTTCTGAAGACAAGCTGTTCCACTGGTTAATTGTCCTCACTGTTAGGCAGTTTCTCCTTAATTCCAGGTTGCTTCTCTCCTTGAATAGTTTCTATACATTGTTTCTTATCCTGCCAATTTAGATTACCTTGCTAGGCCCCAAACATGGGACAAATCTTATTTCCTGTTTCAGCCTAACCCAAGGCCATCCACAGGCAGTGGTCACAGTAGTGACAGCTCATATTTGTGTAAATCCAAAAAAAAAAGGATGGGTTTGTATATATTATACAAATGAAAGTTATTGGATTGCACATATCATTGTTAACAGCATTGATTACTTATTTAGGAAAGAAGAAATGACTGGTACACTTCCCTACTTAGGTTTGCCACCAAATTAGTCATTGTGAAAAATCTAGGACTGACTTGGAAAGATATACCTATTTATAGATTCTGTAGTTGCCCTACTTCAACATTGGGTGGAAGTCAGGGACTCCACCGTCTGGAAGTTTCCCATTTTCATTTTTGGGCTCAGCTTTCTTTTCTGAAAAAAGAAAATTAAGGAACGGGGGTGGGGGGATAACAGAATCCCCAGAGATACTTTGACCAGAATACT